>NC_091131.1:2310000-2512500 GCF_040183065.1 Periplaneta americana | reverse complement strand
CGTCTATAAAGGGCCTTGGACAGCAACAATCGAAAGCTATGAAAGATAGCCTACAGAGAATGTTTCTGTGTTTGTATGAAGTAATATCGGAAGCTAAATTAACCGATTTGTATAATTAATTATTATTTCACCATTGGAAAGTGTAGTTTCTCTAGATGGACATAATGCTATAATGTTATTACAGTAACTTCTGATATAATATAATATAATATAATATAATATAATATAATATAATATAATATAATATAATATAATATAATATAATATAATATAATATAATATAATATAATATCTCTTTCGAATTCTGCACACTTCAACACCAAATTACCTTTCGTCTCGTTTCTCTTATCTATACTCTAACCACGACGTAAATACCAGATCACTTATCTGTGGCACGCTAAGTATACCTCTTCATAGAACATCTTGTTATTCATTATCTTTTACAATATCCACCTCGCGTCAATGGAATTCCTTGTCACAAAGTATTAGGGGATGCAAGACTATAAACACCTTTAAAAACAGCTTAAAAGATAACCTTATTAGCATTTCACTCCAATCATACTGATTTAAACTATCACTGACTACATTGTTACTTTTTTCTTTAGACATCATCCTGATTGTGCTGTATTTTAATTGTCTCGTAATAATCTCTTTCTATTATTATTTGAAATATATTAACATTCTATGTATTTTAGTTTAATTCTGCTACACAGTTTATTTCAGTGTTTAATTAATAGTTCATAGTATTTTGTTGTTTAATTTGTAAATAACTTTTGTATACATGTAACTCTCATCTCAATCAAATTGGTGGATTCTTTGTAAGTTCATGCATATGTATATACACTTTTTGCTGGTTGAGTGCCTTACGGCCTTAACTCTGCCAGCTAAAATAAATCATTATTATTATTATTATTATTATTATTATTATTATTATTATTATTATATAATATAATATAATATAATATAATATAATATAATATAATATAATATAATATAATATAATATAATATAATATAATATACTGTAATATAGCTAATATAATATGTAATATTATATAATATAATTTAAGTTATTTGAAGGGTTCAGAACCATAGTGGGCCAAGCGCCATTTACTCAATACGTAGAAAACAAGGGTTAAAATTAAGTTATTACCATAATTCAATGGAAACCTATAACAAGTGAAATAAAATATACACATTAAATCTAAATGATGTCAATCTTCATTAAGCTATGGTTGCATGTAATAAAAATTAAGAAACTTGTTAAAGGAATTGTCATTGCACCAAATGAGTGTCTCTGTACCAAAATGATCGCATTTTAATTATTTGAATGCAATTTAAATTAAGTAACATATTAAACGATTTATCCTCCTATCAAACACGAATGTTGCCTGGATCAAACGTCCTATTTTAATTATGTAATTACTTTATATTTATTTCTAACGGGTGCAGCGGAGCGCACGAGTACGGCTAGTTACAAATAAATAAATAAAATAAATAAATATGTATATAATATATAAACAAATATATTAATTAAATGAATAAATACATAAAATAAATATACACAAACAAATAAGCAAACGAACAAATAAACGAATAAATGGATAAATAAATAGAGTAAGTAAATAAATAAATGTACAAACAGAGGAAATGAAGAAAGAAAGGAAATACAGAGGAGGCAACGTGAAGGTAAGGAAATTGAAAAGGAAAAAATGAACGAAAAAGAAAACATTAAAGAAGGGAAGGGGGAATGAAGCCCAGCAACGCTGGCAGTGCCGGCGACTGTTCATTTTGTATTAACATGAACCGAATGCAACGCGCAGAAAATAATTTCGTTTTGGTTTCGAAAATTGGAGCGAGCGGGCCGCCATGATAAAGTATTTAGCAGGAACAAATGTCCGCGGACAGCTGATGGGGTCAGGCTGGGCGGCGACTGCAATATTCATCAAACGCGGCGCTGCCAACTGTGGAGAAAAACAGGCGCAGTTTTTGCAACAACCACGTGGCCGGCCAGTCTGCTACAGTAGCTCACACATGCTTTCTAACAAGTCCGCTACACTACTGTATCGCTCATTTTGTTTGCTATTACTGCTACAGGCGAATGGTCAGCACATATCGGGTTCGAACCGGAGACATGTAGTAACTGTGCCGAACGAATTCCTTAGCTCCAAGCAACTCCGTTTCCCTGTAACCATGCCATCAATTCACCACCATCACATCTGACCAACTACTTGAAATGAAAACATATTAACTAATACAGTGACGTATGGAAGAAAGAAGAAAAGTCGCTTGATTGGAAGAATTATTACATTAGAAACGTAAATGACACATCAGGGAGTTATAACAAGCAGCAATGACCGGCCTGGCTATGACAGTTGAGAGCGAAAATCCAAGTCATCGAAGATTAACCGACTACCTGATCCATGAACTTCACAGATAATATGCAATCGAACACAGGTCTCCTTCATTGAGAAGCTGCGCTTGAGAAGTCATTATCCTCGTCAGTTCAAGCCTTCGTCCGTACATCCATGAATATATCAAACCATTTATCCTTTAACCTATAATTTCGTACATCAATTAACACATGAAACCATTTATCCTTTCACCTGTAAGTTTGTACATCCATTAATATATGAAACCATTTATCCTTTCACGTATAAGTTTGTACATCCATTAATATATTATACCATTTATCCTTTCACCTGTAAGTTTGTACATCCATTAATATAGTAAACCATTTATCCTTAAACCTGTAAGTTTGTACATCCATTAATATATTAAACCATTTATCCTTTCACCTGTAAGTTTGTACATCCATTAATATATGAAACCATTTATCCTTTCACGTATAAGTTTGTACATCCATTAATATATGAAACCATTTATATTGTGGGTACCTATCACCACGGCATGGCGCGTCCTCAGGTTGCGGATAGAGGAGACGGCCTCCAGATATGGAGGGTAGCTGCGAATGTATTGAATAAGCAGTCGCGGACAGCCGATGAGGAGTGGTCCTCCAGCTTGGGGTTTGGGCGAAGGGCTAACAACCCATCACCGTAAAAAACAGCTTGTTACGAATCCTTCAAATAAGCCTCGGAATGGGACGTATGGGCTAATCCAGAAATGCATATAGTGTGTTAGTTGGGAGGCCGGAGGGAAAAAGATCTTTAGGGAGGCCGAGACATAGATGGGAAGATAATATTAAAATGGATTTGAGGAAGGTGGAATATGATAATCGAGAATTGATTAATCTAGCTCAGGATAGGGGCCGATGGCGGGCTTATGTGAGGGCGGCAATGAACCTCCGGGTTTCTTAAAAGCCAGTAAGTAAGTAACCATTTATCCTTTCTCCTATAAGTTTGTACATCCATTAATATATGAAACCATCTATCCTTTCACGTATAAGTTTGTATATCCATTAATATATGAAACCATCTATCCTTTCACGTATAAGTTTGTATATCCATTAATATATGAAACCATCTATCCTTTCACGTATAAGTTTGTATATCCATTAATATATGAAACCATCTATCCTTTCACGTATAAGTTTGTACATCTATTAATATATGAAACAATTTATCCTTTCACCTATAAATCCGTACATCCATTAATCTAAGAATTCTTAAGTCTATTAATCTACGAAACCGCACATACATTAATCTGCGCATTCATCTATCCATCCATCCCATCAGCCCATGGGCATAGAGGCAGGCTGTGGGGAGACAGTAGGCCTATTTGAAGCAGTTAATCCGAAGGAAACTTCTTGCTGCTCACAGCACCATGTATTTAAATTCACCCATACAAATCCCGGCTCGTTTTTATGTTATTGGGGCCATCTCCATCAGAGATCAATATTTAACCCTTGACAAAATGAATTCATTTCGAACGAACTGAGAGACGGCTGGCCTACTTGTGAGTCGGATCACATCCCTCGTACGATTCAGTTTTCCCACCCCTACCGTAAATGATAGCCAATCGAGACTCAGTGATACAACCCCTTCATACAGAATACATGAAACGGGCCTCGCACCTCCTGAGAAGAGCTGCGCCTTCTCCCCTCAACCTCTCCCCCCTCTTGTTTCTATCATAATCAAAGTTCTTATATTGATCTTATTCTCGTATTATTCTTGTTTCTTCTTTCCTCTTCCCTGCATTTATTCTTTCTCCTCTTCGTCTCGTCCGATTCCTTCTTTACTTACAAATGGCTTTTAAGGAACATGGAGGTTCATTGCCGCCCTCACATAAGCCCGCCATTAGTCCTTATCCTGAGCAAGATTAATCCATTCTCTATCACCATATCCCACCTCCCTCAAATCCATTTTAATATTATTTTCCCATCGACGTCTCGGCCTCCCTAAAAGTATTTTTCCCTCCGGCCTCCAACTAACACTCTATATGCATTTCTGGATTCACCCGTACGTGCTACATGCCCTTCCCATCTCAAACGTCTGGATTTAATGTTCCTAATTATGTCAGGTGAAGAATACAATGCGTGCAGTTCTGTTTTCTGTAACTTTCTCCATTCTCCTGTAACTTCATTCCTCTTAGGCCCAAATATTTTCCTAAGCACCTTATTCTCAAACACCTTTAACCTATGCTCCTCTCTCAAAGTGAGAGTCCAAGTTTCACAAGCATATAGAACAACCGGTAATATAACTGTTTTATAAATTCTAACTTTCAGATTTTTTGACAGCAGACTGGATGATAAAAGCTTCTCAACCGAATAATAACAGGCATTTCCCATATTTATTCTGTGTTTAATTTCCTCCCGAGTATCATTTATATTTGTTACTGTTGCTCCAAGATATTTGAACTTCTCCATCTCTTCAAAAGATACATTTCCAATTTTTATATTTCCATTTCGTACAATATTCCTGTCACGAGACATAATCATATACTTTGTCTTTTCGGGATTTACTTCCAAACCGATCGCTCTACTTGCTTCAAGTAAAATTTCCGTGTTTTCCCTAATCGTTTGTGTATTTTCTCCTAACATATTCACGTCATCCGCATAGACAAGAAGCTGATGTAACCCGTTCAATTCCAAACCCTGCCTGTTATCCTGGACTTTCCTAATGGCATATTCTAGAGCGAAGTTAAAAAGTAAAGGTGATAGTGCATCTCCTTGCTTTAGCCCACAGTGAATTGGAAACGCATCTGACAGAAACTGACCTATACGAACTCTGCTATACGTTTCACTGAGACACATTTTAATTAATGGAACTAGTTTCTTAGAAATACCAAATTCAATAAGAATTATCATATAAAACTTCTCTCTTAGCCGAGTCATATGCCTTTTTGAAATCTATGAATAACTGATGCACTGTACCCTTATACTCCCATTTTTTCTCCATTCCTTCTTTACACTTCCCTTTTATCTTCCATTCTCCATACTATTAATTTCTGTTCTACATTCTTCACTTTATGTATTTTATTTCAGTAATTCATAACTTATTTCATCTCCTTTACTTTCCTAAAATTGTCTCTCCTATTCTTCTGTATTTTCTTTCACTTCCTTCAGTTTCTTAATCTTCACGTCCCGGTTTCACTTGCTTCCTAACCTTTTCTTCCTGTATCCCTTCTGTTTCCTGTTCGTCATCCTGCCCTCCTCTTCTACGCAGCTCTAGATATTTCTTTATGTCTCTGCCGGTAGACAGTTCATAATTCTGCATTCCTTCTTTCCCATTTGTCATAAAAAGCGTTAAACTCCAAACTTTCTTGGGGAGAGCATGTTGATAATGTTACGGGTAAAGCATGGAGGGCACTTCACTTTATTATAAGAATCTTGAGAAAGGCTAGCCCCAAATCGAGGGAAATAGCATATCTAACGTTAGTGCGACCGTTAATGGAATACGAAACTACATGTTGGGATCCCTATAGAATATATCAGGTAAATTCCTTAGAAAGAATCCAGTATAGGGCAGCTAAATTTGTTAAAGGTAAAAGAGAAGATGGAAACGATACGATAAAAGAACTTAAATGGGAAACCTTGGAAAACACACGTAGGAAAACTAGAATAACATAATTGTATAGAGCACATCTAGGTCAGAAAGCATGGGTAGACATAACGGCTCGGTTAGAAAAGCCAACGTACTATGGTAGGAACGATCATGATTTTAAAAACAAATGTAGGAAACAGAAAACGGATGTAGGTAAATTCTCATTTTTAAATAGAACTATAAATGATTGGAATGACCTACCTGCAGCGGTCTTTGAGGGCTGTCCTTCCTTAAGGAGATTCAAGAATAACTTAAAAAGTTGTGTATTAAGTGCAAATTAAAAATAAGGTAACATTTAACATTTAATTTTTTTTAAGGTGACATGTAATCATTTAGCCTGACGAATTACTCCCTTGGTTTCAATTGTAAATTATTTAAATAGCGTGTAAGAGGGCCTTAGACTAGAAATGTTTAGCTTAAATGTAGTTCTGTTTATAAGTATGCATAAGGGTGTAATTATTTGACTTATTTGAACTGTTGTATCAGTGAAGCGAGGTGAGTCAGTGAAGTTATGGTTTTACAGTGCAGTGAATAGTTCCGATCAGTGATAATTTATAGCGTCAATGAAATGTGTTCTACAGTGTCAGTGAAATGTGTTATATGATTGTCAGTGAAATGTGTTATAGAGTGCCAGTGAAATGTGTGCTAAAGTGTCAGTAAATGCGTCATAGTGCCACTACAGTGAGTGAGATAAGAGTAAAGTGAAAGACTATTGAAACTTATGTAGGGCCTATACATATGTAGGTTGTATTGTAAAATTAGGTATTTTATGTTTTATTATTAATTGTAATTATTGTGTTAAATTGTATTGTGTATTCTTATTGTATTGTGTATATAATTGTATTGTGTATTGTATAATTGTATTGTATACTGTAAATTTTATTGTGTATTGCTTATCATTTTATTGTGTATTGTTTATATTGTGTATACCACTGCCAGCGGGTGCTTGCCCACTTGCAGTGTAAATAAATACATAGAACACAGAACAACATATCGTGATGTCTCAACATATTTCACCCAGAGTCTCTGCTGCCTTGCACTACTCGAGTTCCATATCGAATTTTTGTCGATATCCCCTGAAGTGGACCTACATTTCCTACCAAACTTCAGACGAAGTGAACCTATGTTTAAAAAATTATTAGCACGCACATCACAAAACATGTTGGGGACTTTGTCTTCAACAAGAAGAAGAGTGCTTCGGAAGCATGGAGGTCCATCGCACAGCCTGTGGTTGGAGGGATTAGCGGCAAACATGCTCTGTTCATCCATACACACGGCTGCCAATTAAACCCGCACTGACAACAAAGCCAGGCTGTGAATCGCGTCTCCCAGACGCTGCTAATTGCAGCCTGTGAAGGCAAATTACGCATCTCATTGCTCGTCGGCACGTTGCTAGGATACGCGACATATCGCAGCATTTAATAAAGTTGCGCTTTCTTAACACAAATGTATGTAGCAGTCAGGAAGGGCTTTCCTTTCAGTGATCAAGTATTGTTATATGTTATGCCTCCACTACTTATTCGCATATTCTGCTGTTGCTAATGAATAATATTAAACATCGTGCTGGAAGAATATATAATTTGAACTGGTAATGGAAAGTACGGGAAAACGGCTGAACAGATTTTAATAAATGGCCCCTCATTTTGAAGCTTGGAACCCAAAGTTATTCGGAAAAATGGTAGTTTTCAGTGAAATGTCAATTTTCCTACATAATTTTCATATTTTCCAAAATCCATCTGTCGTCAGTTTTGAGAACTAGCTAATTGCATTCAGGAGAAGCGAAGCGAGCATCAAGTCGGCCGTGTTCCATTTCAGAATAAAACAAAACATCCACTACAGTAAACAATATTACACGAAGGCCATGATCTGCAAGAATGCTGACATATTTAGAGTTCAAATTAAATTGGTTATTAAAAACTTAACTTACTAAAAATAATTTACAGGTTCGATTCTGTGGTGTGTAATATTCTGGATACAGCTGTGTATTGGATATTAAAAACCTACTAAACTTGAGGTGGTTTGATGACATTATTACTATTAGAAATGAAATATTATTGTAGTTAATGCCATGATGTGACTATTTTTCATGAATTATACATATTAATGCTATATTGATGATATGAAAGTGAAACATTTTGGGGTTATATAAGTAGATGTAGAAAATAATTTAAATTAGATTCTGATATCTATATTTTAGTGAGTGGCGGCAATATAGTATATATAGTATATGTTACTGAAAGCTATAAAACTTACATAAGATAATAATATTATTAAAAATCAAATATTTTTATAGTTATTAATCAAGTGGAGTTGGATCTTTTTCATATATTTAATGGCGGTGTGGTCTAGATATTTATATGCGTGGTTCTCTTCAATATTGGCTCGAGAGAGAGTATCTTTCATTATTATGGAAGCAAATAACTTTCAGAATGTCTGGTATTCTTCATTGAAAATAAATCTGAAAAAATTTTATTTGAACGTCTAATGAACTTAGTTTGCAGCATTTGCTGCACAGGCCACTAGTATGTATTGAATTGTAATTCTATGTTAACTATATGTTGCGTGTATATTATTGTGTGCTTGTTTCGTATTGTTCTAATATGTGAACTTTCTGGTGTGATGTATAGTATTTCCATATATGTTCCTATGTTGTAATTGTTATAGTTGTTTGTAACATGTTCTGCATAATTTGATGACATCACACCGATGTTGAAACGAACTCGTCTGACAGTACGTTATATTGTATTACCATTTAAAAAAAGTTTAACACTTTTAACATTTAATTTTAGAGAAACAATTTACTGTTTCTTAAGTTTTCTGATCTCCATTCCAACGGACGCGCAGCAAGTTTCTCTCTCAGCCTTCTATACTGTACTGGACTACCACGTAATCCCTGACTACCGACCTCCACAGCGGTGCCGAGATTAAATAAGTGAATCTGTACAATAGAGATTGCATATAAATCACTTGTACGTCCAGTAATGGAATATGGTGCTGCATGTTGGGATCCTTACAGATTAGAACATATTAAGACACTGGAAAAGATTCAAAAACGGGCTCTTAAGTGTTGTCGGAAAAATTCACCATTAAAATGGGACACACTCACGGACAGGAGAACGCGAATTCGATTATGCGCACTGTTCAAAACATACAGAGGTGAGCCTGCCTGGAGAGAAATAAAAAATAGTTTGCAGCCGCCAAATTACTCTTCAAGGAACGACCACTCATATAAATTGAGGGAAAGAAGGCAGAGGACGGACACTGGAAAGTTTTTCTTTTCTCAATCGTACTATCAGGGACTGGAATGCTTTACCTGCAGACTTACTAAAGGCTTTACCAACAACCAAAAATGTATTTAAAAATAGGCTTAAGGACTTTACTAATAGACGGTAATTATACACAGTACTTAAAGGGTGTAAATGATATGTTGTTATTGAAGTGTTGTATCAGTGAAGAAGTATGTCGTGTCAGTGAAGCTTTATAGTTTATAGTGGCAGTGCAAAGTATTTGAACAGTGAAATGTTTTTGAAGTGTCAGTGAAATCAGGATAGAATCAGTGAAATGTGTCGTAGTTCCATTGCAGTGAGTGAATTGACAGCGAAATGAGTGTAATTTGAAAGGTACTTGTGCAGATATGAACATATCATACTCGTGGGTTTTAGTTCGATCTTAGTTTTAAGATACAAATTAGATTTATTTCAAATGCTATTTTAAGTGATCGTTTCATTTAATTTAGTATATTCCCTGTTGTTGTTGTTGTTGTTGTTATTATTATTATTATTATTATTATTATTATTATTATTATTAATTATTGTTAGTAATAATTATTATTGTATTTTTAATTAATAAGTTTATTATTGTCATTATTGAGTGTAAATAGTTACCACTGCCACCGGGTAATATACCCACTGCAGTGTGAATAAATACATACATACAATACGCGTAATTTCGTTACCCACGATCATTCGAGTCTCTTAAATTCGTTACTTTCGTTACCAAATACTTAAATCAGTTACTTTTTGCCAACTTTCGTTACACTCTGAAATTCTACAAAATAAGACCCATAAGAAGATCAAGAATAAGATGCGAGAGTTTTATCAAAATGAATGTTTTGCAGATTCACCATCAGGAAGTTGGGGGGAATTTTATGAAATGCACGCAGCGTTTCTTGAAGTGTAGCGCCATGATGGATGGCATGAAGCGAGACCGAACGCTAGTCATGAATTTTTAAAATACCGACTTGTACACCCCTGCCCTTACTGTATGTTATGTATTCCATTTGGCGCATAAAATTTAAATATAATTTGCTGTGCGGGTGGTCTGCTTATGCATCAGCCAGAATTTAAGTTTTCAGCTATAAAGAAGCTGGAACATTAATCGGCTGCACCGCATGGGCGGCCAGCTCTGTAGTGGTTCTCTGCAAGAACAGTCAATAGTTCATCGCAGCAGTTTCAGTAGTTGAAAAGCGATGTTAACGGGAGAGGATGGTATTTTTTTTTAACTTTTTTCCTGTTTGGTGTAAAATATTAATTTTTTGTATGTAGAGAACTCGTAGCTATGGCAACTCAACCAAATAAAAATATTTTGAAAAAAAAAATTATTTGGGGGCCCAAATTTGAAAAAAAATACACCCAATGCAGAATTGTACTAAAACCGATTATATCTAAATCGTTTTTAAAGATAGATTCAAACAGTTTTTGGAATGTATTTGCAAAAGCATGTTCTACAAACTGTCTGTAACAGAATTTTGATATTAGTCCCTACGTTTGTAAAATAAACAATTAAAATTTAATAACAATTTTCTGATTTCCTTTCTTGCAAACAAACGGACGTATTTTTAAAAAGAAATCAATTAACAAAATTCTGTTAGAAAGAAAAGTTTCCTAATAGTCTAAAGAATGTGTTTTGTAAATTTCATGCATGTATCTTTAATAGTTTTCAGAAATTATATCCATTTTTGTCTGGCAATGTAGCAAAAAAAAAAAAAAAAAAAAATGAAGTTACTGGAAACCGATAAAAGCGGGCGTGTGATTTAAAAATCCATAACGCAGAAATTTTAAAAATGGCGACTCAACATCCGATAAGGGCACAAATACCCACAAAATGTTATGCTATGCATTCCACACATATCACAGAAAATCTAAAGTTTTTTTTTTTTTAATACACTCATTTTTCACCAAAAAACACCATCCTCTCCCCTTAAACGATGTCAGCTGTCCCTGTGGCTCAGTCGGTACGTGTTTTTAGCTCCGGAGAGCGTACTGGGTTCAATTTCTGACAGAGGCATCCCTTTTTCACAGGCACTGGCCAAGTCCTTTGTTCTGTGTTGTATGGAAGTGGACGCATTCAGTGCTAGTAAATACAAAATTTACTTTCATTCAGGATCTTACTGATGCAGGGTTACCTGCTGTATGCTCAACACTCGTTACTGAAATTACTTACACATTGTTGCGTAACGACATGTTGTTAACCACCTTCTTCCTGCGACAAGCAGTGGTTGACTACACCTCTAGCAAGCAGTGCCGTCGACTTGATACACTAAGCTGCCACAGTAACTACTTTGCTTTCATTACGTCCTGTTTATTATATAGAAATCGCTGATCAATCAAAGCATGTCGGAGCTAGTGATATGGCACCCCGAAATATCCCACTTCTTACGTTAGTAGTCTGAGACTTTTCTACATAAAATAACGTTTCTGAAGCCCTTCTAAAGAGACTGAAGAAAAAAGTCGGTGTGAAGATCAACCCGGGCCCGCTCGTTTCACGGCCAGACACTGTTAACGCACAAGTAATGATCTTTCCTGTTTCATCCCCCTCCCTTCCCATTGTCATCGGTATCATCAGTGTTTCTACACATATCTGATTCAGGCAACACATCATTTTGTTCTACTCCATAACAGGTCATCATCTGACCCATGAATTGCACAGGATATCCCAGACTTTTCTTAATAACTCTGTGATCAGTCCCATGCTCGGATTACCCACTTTCACATTGTCGGTACAGACGGATTCTAACGGTGCTTGTAGTGGAATTAGGAAAACAGAAAAACAGCACAACTTGGACGGGTCAGGCACAGGTCTATTGTTGGGAGATCTCACTCCAGGCCTTCACGATGGACGCGAAACAAACACCTCCACCACAAACTGGTTGAAAGGAATTCCAGGGTCTTTGATGGGAAGATAAGTTATTTACTTTAATTTCAATATAAAACCTTGGGTGAGGGTGGGGGTTATGCGTTAAAATAGGATTGTATTTAATTTCTCTGTTACCAACAATAAAAAACAATAACTACAAAAATCTGAATCAGAAACATCTAACTATCACTGCATCTTAAAGACACCTATATTTAGCTACAAAAGTTCTGTTTCCACTGAAGCGTTTTGTTCAGTTTCCTGCATATATGGTGTTTTCTGAATCTTTGTACCCTCGGCCATCCCTCTTAGTGCATTTTGTTTGCCGCACGATGGTATTTTGCCCCGGATTTCTTGAGCATGTTTCATATTTTCACTACTGATCTAATACAGCAAACTGGGTCTCGTAATTTAACTAGCATATAAATTGTATTCCATCCACGGATAGCGTTGCCTTTAGCTACAGAACGGTTTTTCTCCTCCCGTACGGAGGTGGGACTCGAAGGCTTACACTGCAGCCTGAGGCTTATTGTGCTTACCAATCGTGTACTGTGAATGATTGGGTAGCTGAACGGCCACGCTCTTGTACAAGTACAGAACGCTGTACCGAGAATTTAACCCGGGCTATTGTATGGATGATAATGACGATGATATGTCAATTAATGATGGCGAAATGAGTCCGAGATCGAACGCCGAAAGTTACCCAGCAATTGTGCTTCAATTGGTTGAGGGAAACCTCGGAAAACCCAACCAGGATTTGAACCCGGGCCCGCTCGTTTCACGATCAGACACCCTAGCCGTTACTCCACAGTGGTGGACTACAGAACGGACTACTGCTCGATTCCGTAGCTCCATTCACACTGACGCAATCAAACCTGACTCATACAGCGACATCCGATGTAGCGTAAGACGGCCATTTTCGCCGGGCTCCCCCTCACCCCTCGCGTATCTGGTCAAACCGGTTTACATATTGTTAAGAAGCGATTTCTGTCCTCTATCCAACTGTAAACAAATCATAACACAGCTTTTGAAGTATCTTCTGTGCTGTCAATAAACTTAAAACGTTATCAACCGGCAAAGAACAGAGATCAGGACATCTGGAGAAAGATACTCTTCTTGATGTATGTGTATCAGGTCTTAAACAGGCAAAGAACAGAGATCAGGACATCTGGAGAAAGATACTCTTCTTAATGTATGTGTATCAGGTCTTAAACAGGCAAAGAACAGAGATCAGGACATCTGGAGAAAGATACTCTTCTTAATGTATGTGTATCAGGTCTTAAACAGGCAAAGAACAGAGATCAGGACATCTGGAGAAAGATACTCTTCTTGATGTATGTGTATCAGCTCTTTGTAAGGAAATTAGTCCTTCATGTTTTCTAAAATACCCAACTTGAATGCTGATACGGTGTGCGGGCATCCACAAGTAGACGGACGGCTGCACATGGGCAATGACGGATGAAGCAGGGACCTGCACAAGAAATGGCAGCTGTTACAATACTGCAGGTGTAGAAGCCAATGGAATTCGTCGCATTTCAACAATGTCATTTGGAGATGACCAGGTGTTACTAGCAAAATTAGAGATGTCTTAATTTGAACAAAATTTTAAAAGTAAGATAATATGTGGATGTAATGAGATCAAGATTATCAGCCTGATATCGCACTCGACGAAGATTCTTCTGCGAATATTGAATCGGAGTTTATATTTTAAAATAGGACGGTTGGAAAAAGAACAGTTTGACTTCAGAAAGGGAAAAGAAACGAGACATACAAATTGAACTACTACGAACAATCGGCGAAAGATACCTAGAGGAGAATGAAGAAGTGAAGAAAAATGATGCTGAACCTGATCAGGAAGGGAGAAAGGATTGGCTGGGTCACTGAGAAAGAAGAAACTGCCTACTGAAACGAGACACTAGAAGGAATGGCGAACGGGAGAAAAATTGGGGGCACAAGTAGATATGAGATGATAGACGACATTAATATACATGGATCATATGACGAGACTAAGAGGAAGGCAGAAAATAGAAAAGATTAGAGAATGTCAGACTTGCAGTGAAAGTCCTGTCCTTGGGCAGAAAACTATAAATGAATGAAATATGTCAGAATTTCACGTCAAAAGTCAAAATCAGTGGCAGTATTAGCACACACGTAATTTAATTACAGTAAAAATTAAATGCAGAATAAATATGGGAAATGCCTGTTATTATTCGGTTGAGAAGCTTTTGTCATCTACTCTGCTGTCAAAAATCTTAAAGTTAGAATTTATAAAACAGTTATATTACTGGTTGTTCTGTAAGGCTGTGAAACTTGGACTCTTACTTTGAGAGAGGAACAGGGATTAAGGGTGTTTGAGAATAAGGTTCTTAGGAAAATATTTGGGGCTAAGAGGGATGAAGTTACAGGAGAATGGAGAAAGTTACACAACACAGAACTGCACGCATTGTATTCTTCACCTGATAATTAGGAACATTAAATCCAGACGTTTTAGGTTGGCAGGGCATGTAGCACGTATGGGCGAATCCAGAAATGCATATAGAGTGTTAGTTGGGAGGCCGGAGGGAAAAAGACCTATAGGGAGGCCGAGACGTAGATGGGAAGATGATATTAAAATGGATTTGAGGGAGGTGGGATATGATGATAGAGAATGGATTAATCTTGCTCAGGAGAGGGACCAATGGCGGGCTTATGCGAGGGCGGCAATGAACCTCCGGGTTCCTTAAAAGCCAATAAGTAAGTAAGTAAACATTATGATGCGATTGATCAGCTCTCAGGTACAGGATGTATGATTTCATAAGAACATATAAATGAAGTTTTTTAAAAGAAAACTTACAAAAATATAACAGGTAAAATGGCTACATTAGAAGGCATTTTTGTAAAAGGATGAGATAAGAAATGCAACTTAAACTACAAAAATAATTTCAAAATTAACCCTTAAATGTGGAAGTGAAACAGAAGACGACTGGAAACAGCCAAAATTAGATTTTTTTTTCGCTCTATTTGTGGAACTACTTTGGAAGACAGAATACGGAGTGAAGAAATTAGAACTAAATTAGGAGAATGAGGTGCACTGATGGACATTAAAATCTATCAAAAGAAATGGCGGAATCATCTAGAGACAGATGCCAATGTCAAGCTTTCGAGTAGGCCTACAGACCATGCGAACGAAGAGATATTTGACTCTCTAAAACATACACGGGCACAATTTTCGGTTACGTGAGGCACTCGATTTGAAATAGTTTGTTTACTAGGAGAGGAGACTGCAGAGTAGGATGGGAAATATAAACTGCTGTGACCTGCGTCACCTTATCGTAATTGCTAAGGCGGTCAGTGGCGAATTATTAGGAAAGCGCTTGGTTAAGGTGAGAGACTCGAAAACTTTTATTCAATTTGGGCAAATTAATTCGGCAGCTTTAATCATAAACCTCTTTACTGTTTCTCCGTCGCTGAATTGATTTAAATCACAGGCGAGAAATTACGTAACTAGTCAATAATATTCCATCACGTTGTCCACGTTTATTTTCTTGAATATTCTGGCGTTTCTCAAGATTATTTAATAGATTTGCACGTTCTCGACCTAAAATAATTTCAGAAAATCATATTTCGTTTTCTACGCTCATTTGATATTTTTTTTTATAAATTTCTTTTGGAAATAATACGTACAAACAACATTTAATTCCTCGTAGCCTACCTTTTAATGCAGCGTGTTTAAGGTATAATGTCGTATTTAGTATACTATGCAAATGTTAAGATCATAAATTTTCTTCGGAATAGTAAGAAAAAATAACATTTAATTTGTCTTATCTTCTAATTCAG
This sequence comes from Periplaneta americana, assembly GCF_040183065.1. NCBI lineage: Eukaryota > Metazoa > Arthropoda > Insecta > Blattodea > Blattidae > Periplaneta > Periplaneta americana. The sequence goes on along the minus strand of NC_091131.1, from coordinate 2,496,551 downwards.
CATGTTCTTTATGGCATAAGGAGTAATGTGCCTAATAGGATTTTCGAGCATAACATACACCGTATGTTCTCCCCTTCTAAACAGCAAAAAAACTCTTCCCCCATTTCTCATGAAATAATCGTTTTCTAACGAGTACACACTGCTTTGATAATGCCATTATGCCACCACTGATATTGCTTATGAAACTGATATAGAACCTGCCCACGCCTTGGAGATGCGTGAGGAAGGAACGGGGACTGTGAAGATGATGTCACTCAGAGCGATAAGCTCTGTGAAGGTCAGTGAGGCACTAATTCTCAAGTGAGGCACGATGCCCATCTATGCTCTAAAACAAGATGGTCTGATCAAGTTTAGCCTAGGAACGATTCAAACATCTTCATTTAAAGGTCAAACATCAAGATTAAAAAAAAAAACTGTTGTGGAGCACAAAGATCACAAATTATGAATGTGAATATGATGATGATTACCGGTTGATCGTCTGTTGAATAAATTTTGATCACTTTAAGCGGAAGGAACACTGATTACGTCATTTGTACACTGATAGGCTAGCCTATACATTTATCAAGATTTCCTCAGAATACTTCGTAGAATCGTTCTAACAAAGAACTAACAAACATTTTCCAGCTCTTGTCTACCCTCACGAACTCGTGAGATCCATGCTGTAGATTTATATTTAGTGAAGATCTATCTACGAATGGAAATTCAAGGATCGATCTGAGATACTACGGCCATTTCAAAATTCAGATCAAGTGATCTATACTCTTCATGTATCACCTTGGCAACGTACACAATAATCGCTACGATCAGCAGGAAGTCTTGTTTCAAATCCACGACATTTCGGAAGAAACTGGTATAACGTCGTTGCGTCGGTAATATGAGCTGCATTACCGACAAAGATGGCGTAAAATTTGACATAAATTCAAACAAAATAACATAGCAATTGTCAAGAACAGTAGTTACACATTAAAACAAAACACTGCTAGACGCGGCGAAATTAAGCGCTGTCGTTATGGGAACAAGCTCACCATTTCGATGCCTGGCGTCGATGTTCTTCTGTCAGCGGCTTCCCCGCGGGCAGGGGGGGGATGCTCTCCTCTCTCGTGACAGTGAGGGAACGTGGTTTACTGAAATAAAAAGAACGAAACAACATTGCGGCTGTTTTAAAACAATTGCACGTTGATTTATGCGTCTGCCATCATAAATAATGTTAATTCACTCATGCTTGCAGCTAGTGTAGGTGGGGGGGGGCTATCCAGCACAAACACAAACACAAACACTCCGTGCTCTAACAAAACAGGATTATATGTAAGCCCCTTTGTGTGCTGCAATCTGCATTACAACTAGCGTGATGATAATGCAAATAATAACAATAAATTTAATTATTTAATTTGTTGTTGTGGTAAGTGCCAACATGAAATAACAATAATGAAAATAACAAAAAATTCAGAACATATTAAATGGATGTAGCTATGTCTTACTACAGTTATGACATCGAATGGAATAATTGATAAGTCGCTAAAAATATCGACATTGTGATGTCAAAGTGAACATGCGGTCTACATGTTACAAAAAAAAGTTGCAATAGAGGTAGTTGCTTATAAAGCATAACACTTAGGTAATGAAAAGCCAAAAGAGGAAACTAGTAGTATTTGGAAACTAATGAAGTTTAAATAAAATGCGCAGCATCAATAGTGTACACATTTTCTTCAACTACAGACATTCCAAACGCCATCATTTCGGCACTAAAAGTATTGAATTTAAAACACATGACTGCAGATCTTCAAAGATCCACACTATAGTTTTTGTTACATATATTATTACGTCAAATGCCATCCTTTCGGGAATAAAACTATTAAATTCTAAACATCTGATTGCAGTTCTTTAAGTTCCACACTATTTGAGACCTGCCATAGTGTAAGAAAATAGATCACACGTGAAAAATCGACAGGGTTCACATCTGTGTCATAATAATTTCATCACAAACATAATTTCAAATGTCATCATTTCGGCACTAAAAGTGTTGAATTTAAAACACATGAATGCAGATCTTCAAAGATCCACACTATTTGATACCTGCCACAATAATTTCACTTACCGATTTTATTACGTCTAACGCCATCATTTCGGAACTAAAAGTATTGCATTTAAAACATATGAATGCAGATCTTTAAAGATCCACTCTATAATTTTTGTTACTTATATTATTATGTCAAATGCCATCATTTCGGGAATAGAACTATTAAATTCTAAACATCTGATTATAGTTTCTAAAGTTCCACACTATTTGAGACCTGCTATAGTGTAAGAAATTGACCACACGTGAAAAATGGACAGGGTTCACATTTGTGTCACAATAATTTCATCACAAACATAATTTCAAACGTCACCATTTCGTCGCTAAAACTACTAGATTCAAAATATTTGATTGCAGTTTTTCGAAGGCCTGATACATTGTGAGGAAATAGGTCAGACATGAAAAGTCAACAGGCGTTATAAACCAAAGTGGCTACCGTAGCAATATTAACAGCAATAGAGATGGTAGTAGTACAGGTAGTAGTAGTAATGTTTAGGATAGGAATGATAGTAGTGGTAGTAGAAGCAGCAGAAGCAGTGGAAGTAGAAGCACAGTCAGTATATACAGTCACGAAGCTTGAGTTGTGAGGGTGCTAGGAACAATAGACTGTGCCGGTACTATTTTGCATTGTCTGTAATAAGGCGATATTAGCGATCCTAGTGGTTAGCAACTATCTATGGATGCATATTTACTACATATTGAGTTTCGTGACTGTATATACTAGACGGGACTTGTCAATTGAAGCCCACAGAAGCAAGCTCGCGCTTTAGAGCCCAGGAGAGCCTGAGCGCTTTACAGCGGAAATGAAAGAGACAGACGAAAGAGGTGGTATATGCCGCTTGGTCGAGCTATGTTCAGGGATGGCCAGCACTGATTCAATAGATAAAGGGAAGAGAACTTATTAAAACTGTATCCATGTTAATTTTTAGATTTGTCTGAGAAGTATAAGTACATTATAAGAATGTAAGTTTTAATTTTAATGCCCATTTTTCACAAGTTTGATTTTCTATTCAAAAGAAATATTTTCTCAACTTTTCGTATAGAAAAGTGAAATTTTCAGGTATAGGCCTATTTATTTAGTAGCCTTACAGAATGTTTTCGTAAATCTAATATGCCGTATACATGTATTACTGAAGATAGTGTATTGAAAATTTTGAAAATATTCGCATGGAAGTTATTTGTAAGGAAATGAATTAACAAAGCAACTACTGTTAGATCATAAGCAAAAGATACGTGTTGTAAAAATGTCAGCTCTATAGCTTCAGCAGATTTCGAGAAAATAATTTAATATTCTGATGATAGGAAGTTGCTCACAAATACTGTATCACCTTAAAAGCATAATGCGATAAGAGTTTTGTTACGTAATATTAGTTACACTTAAAACAGATACAGTACCTAGGTAACTTTGCTTTGTACTGTAATATTGTTTTGATTAGTTTATTGATTATTTTTGTAAGGCTAAAGATACCATCAATATAAATTCCAACTTATCATGTCATACTCAATCTCTTTCTTTGGAATATCACTTTCTTTATGAATGATGTGTTTCATCCACTTAATACAGTATAATATTACACTACTATGGAATTTAAGTGAATAACTCTCTATTATGTTATTAAGATTTAAGACACAAGTGCAATATTAAGAAATCAGTGTTAGTACTTTTGTTTTACAGACAATATAGATAATATCAAACAGAAAGAAGCCATATAAAAATAACGACATAAAATTTCACGTTCCGTTTGAAGTTTGTGCACCACTGTTTTCTTAATCCAACAGGTCGCTTATTCATATACACAACCCTTCCTCTTTCCATACTTAGCGCTTACTGCCCGCGCACGACGTCAAGGTCAGAAAAATGCGCTTGCTTTGACATCACTGTACTAGACTGTGGTAGAAGTAATGTCAACAATGTTGAAGAGTAGCAACAGTAGCAATAAAGGATATTTTCAGCAATGCCTGATGGCAACACATTTAAGCTGTCAGGGTTGTTCTGGCAGCTGATAACACTTGTAACACAGTCGAGCGGGTTGCATGCCTCATCACTTTTGAATATGTTGAGTTGGCAGTAGAAGAAACCGAACACCCTACTGCTCGAGGGTAAGATATTCGCGATTTATGAGACAGATAACAGGGCAATTCGCACCCCTTTTTGCGTCCCTGTGACATCATAATGCATACGGAATGGCATCCGTGACAAGACGCGGGGTGTAATGCTTCCCAGCCTGCAGGAGGGCGGCTGTCTCGTGGCGAAGGGTTTTTTTGGTTCGGATCTTAGCGAGTGCAGTGCGCTAAGATGGTGTTGGGGGACATTTCTGTTTTCCCTCGCGCAATTTTAGCATTACTTCAAAATCATCGTCAATAACATATTGCAGATGCACTGCGTGTCATTCAGAACACCAGCGGCACGTAACTATCTAAATCCCTGCAGTTGGCATAACCGCGCGAGATTAACTTGTCTCCCAAATTATTAGCTAGGGACCGGATTTTTATGTAATATCAAGGTGTGAAATATGTACATATTTATGTAAGAAAAATAAGCTGAATATGTACCAAAATATGTAAAATCATGAAAATTATCAATATCTGGCAGGTATAGGATAGGCAAGACTCTCCAGTTGTGATTTCATAGAGCACACGAATTTTTTTTACCGCACGCTTGACACATTACTATTTTTCCATCTGTAGTGAAACCTTCGTCCATCGCAACCAATGATTCCATTTTTGTCGTTAGGGTTGAAGATACAGGGGCCATTTTAGTTAGTTAAAAGCAGTAGATAAACTCACTTGCACTATATACTGTAAGTACTAAAACTAGAGAACTGAGTGAAATGAATGACACAACAGTACTGCAAGCACTGTTTTGCTTTACTGGATTAGGAGAAAATGAGAGGAGATTTGGGACACATGCATTTTATCTGCTCTCTGTAAGAAACAAAGTACATACAAAAATCTCAAAGTATAGGCACTTATAAACTATTGTTTGAAAAGTGACATTCCTGTCTCATTCAGAAGGGTAGGATTATTCCAGCCTAGAACCATACTTTCTAATTGCTCGGAAAATCCCATTTCCGTATAGGTCTACTAAGTTTAAAATAAAGAGGTCAAGCAATAATCTGAAAAGCTATTCATTTTATTCTTTCAACATCTTTCCAGTTTGTTCCTTCACTCCAGCTTCTTTTCAAAAGTCGGCTACTTTATTGCGGCTCACGTCAGACTTGACACGAGTTTTCCCTGGAAGGATTAGGAAGAGGGTGGATGAGGTTGCAAACTGCATGGGAACGGCTTGTTAAGACGTGTGCAGAACAATTATAGTTCGAGACAAATCATGTCGTCCTCGTCCTACTACATCGCATGAAAGCAACGCTACTTTCAGAGTGAGTTTTACAACACAAGGTAGTTGTATCAGAAAGGTTGCTTTTTGTTCACTCATTTACAGTGGGCGGTATGGGATGAGTGCCTCTATTACTTTCTGGAACTAAGGACGTTTTCTTTCTTCCCGAAATATGTCCTTTCTTGGGTAAGTAAAAAGGCCTTTTAAATCTGTGTATTTCAAATTGTAAACTTCCCCAGCACAAGTCTTTTTTTTCCCCTTTTAGAGAAGTAAAAATGAATAAAATCCCTAAATATGTAGATTTATGTAATGCCAAGCCATAATATGTAATGTGGGGGTAAATATTTAAAAATATGTAGTATCAAATTTTAATATATTAATGGTAATTACAAGATTCACAAAGATTTATTATTTATGTACGATTAGGTGGAAAGGAATATAATATGTAATTACATAAAAATCCGGTCCCTAATTATTACAGATCACTAGTTTATGAAAGGAGGTAATCAATGCCGAAGAAGATGGTGATTTCTCTGTGCTTTAAGGCCCATTCACAATGAAAATTAAACGTAAACGTAACGTAAACATAAAAGCTAGACGATATTTAATATAATGGAACACGTAAATATAAACGTAAACGTTCAATTAACGTAACATAGTAGCTTGCAAGCTCCAGCTTACGGTTATGCGAAATCAGCCAATCAGAGCTCACTGCTGTTGCATATTGCCGTCGTTAGATGAAATGTTAGTTGCGTTTCGTCAGACATCCCTGTTTGTAAGACAAGAAAATCAAGTCTTACAAGGATGCAGGGTTGAAAGATAATGTATGACAATCAATTTCAAGTGAATTTAACTGTGAAAGTAAATAAAATATATTTTACACTAATGTTAATTAATGGATTTATCAATGTACGCACATAATCTATTTCTTCTTGTAACGTTTTCCAACGATTTAGTAATTTATTGTTATTGTCGCGCCTATCATAAGTGTCGTGGAATCAGAAAATACTTTGAAATTTTAATTCCTATTTTATAAAGAAATCTTGCGTTTTATGCCACTTATTGTCAGTCAAGAATGAAACTCTAACAACAACGACACAAGTAGCCATTTTGAATCAGCTGTCATCCTTCCACTTGTTCTCTATTCTGATTGTTTAATGTTTACATTAGGATATTTACAGTCCCGTAATTTTACGCGTTTAAGTTTTATGTTCTTAAGTTTACACTCAATTTTCGTTGTGAATGGGCCCTCATAGATCACATTAAATGTTGATGAGGTTCTGGCTGATATGTACATCTATTATCAGGCAGTACAATATCAATACAACTATGAAATCTGCATCGACATGGGGAACTATCAATAATGGAATTCCTCACGGATCAATATTAGGTCCTCTACTTTTCCTAGAGTTTATAAATGATCTTGTCCCCCTAATAAAAGATGTATGTCATCCCATATTATTTGCAGATGACACAAGTATAGTAATTACAGCCAATAAATCAAACACATTCCAATCTTCAACAGAGGAAATTCTCTTCAGAATATGTGACTGGTTCTCAGTCAATAAATTGGTATTAAATTGTAGCAAGCTAACAAAATTCAGTTTAAATCCTGTCCAAATTCAACGTCGCAAATTTCTAGAGCAAAAAATTAACAATAGATCGCTATTAGAAACAACAACAACCAAATTTCTTGGCTTAAAACTCGATAATGTTTTAAATTGGAAAAATCATATTAAAGAAATTACCCCCAAACTAAATTCAGCTTGTTTTGCTATTAGATCTATGCGAAAGATAGTAAATATCAATACCTTAAAAACAATATACTTTGCATACTTCCACTCGGTAATTAGTTTTGGAATAATATTCTGGGGAAATTCCACAGATAGTAACAGTATATTTCTATAAAAAAAAGAGTAATTAGAATAACAGTAGGTGCCAAATCTAGGGAATCGTGTAGGACTATTTAAAAAAAAACTACAAATAATGCCCATGGCTTGTCAGTATATCTTTTCATTAATAATCTTCCTCGTATGTAATCGTGAAAACTTTGTAATTAATTCAACAGTTCATAGCATAAATACATGTCAAAAAATAACTTTCATACTCCATCTGCAAGTCTATCGTGCTATCAAAAAGGTGTGCGTTATATGGCAGTAAAAATTTTTAATAGCCTCCCTATCGATATACAAAATGAAACTCAAAACATAAGATTATTTAGGGCCAAATTAAAGAAGTACCTAATTTCTCACGCCTTCTATTCTGTAGGTGAATTCATGACATTCAATAACACTTCATGAAATTAATACTAAAACTTTGTGTTGTACTAGTAGGCTATATTGTAAATCTCTTCTGTATACATTTCATCTAGACTGTGACTATATATTAATACTTTATAATAGTATTAAGTTTTTTGACTTGTTCCATATTCTAGCTGTAAGCAATGTATGAATACCATGGAATGTTAATAAATACAATACAATACAATACAATACAATATAGTACATCTCACTTGACGATCTGTGTCAGAGGAAGAACAATTGTTTGTATACATCTGAAGTCTGATTAGTGTAACATGTAGCTAATCGGCGATGTATGCAATTACAGTGCAAAATGACAAAACTGACACACTGCGGGGATCAGCCAAGGTTTAACGTTGTAGAGGACAAAGCTGCCATGTTTCTTAGGCCGCATTTATTCACAGCTCCTTCTTCCAGCGTACAAAGTGCTCGCTGTCCCCACCCGGCACACACTGAACAGCCAGGCAGTACTTGTGGCTGCAATAATTTTGAGCTGCCCTGTACTGACAGAGTGACAAATGCGTGGCGATACTGCAGTGAGGCGAAGACTGATACCGGAGGGGTTGGCGGGGGTATTTTAAAGTTTCGTCGAACGAGCAGCAAACCAAAGGAAATTGCTGAGTCAAGATGGAGTCCGCTCGGCTTCTATTTCGTAAAGACAGACTTTTATTGCTTTCTTTTCATCCGGCCCGCAAACAGTCGGCGAGACCGCAACGAATTATATTTACAAAGCGCCATTACTAGTTCGCCAACCTGGGGGCCGCACGCTCACCAAGGCCGGAGTGGCACTCTTAGCTCACTCGTCCTCGTCATGGAGCGCCGCCTTCGAGCCCAGGCAGGACGAGTGCCATCCCGTCTGCAGTGGGGTACAGCCTGAGCGAGTCGATAAATATTCGAACAATATCTCTATGATGCGCGGTAAAAATGTCTGAAGTTTTGTGCTACAATCTCTATGTGAAAACAGGAAGTGTATCAGATGGTGTAAAGGGCATATGTATTTTATATTGATATAGAGTTTTAGGGTGCTAATCATAGACCTTTCGCTAGCCAGCGCTGCGAGTGTGCTAAACTAGCTCCGGCTATCGACTGGTTACTTGTACGGGATTCATATCATATCATATCATATCATATATCATATCATATCATATCATATCATATCATATCATATCATATATCATATCATATCACATCATATATATCATATCATATATATCATATCATATATCATATCACATCATATCATATCATATATCATATCATAGGCATATCATATCATATAAAATCATATCATATCATATCATATCATATCATATATATCATATCATATATCATATCACATCATATCATATCGTATATCATATCATAGGCATATCATATCATATCATATCATATCATATCATATCATATCATATCATATCATATCATATCATATCATATCATATCATATCATATCATATATATCATATCATATATCATATCATAGGCATATCATATCATATCATATCATATCATATCATATCATATCATATCATATCATATCATATCATATCACATCATATCATATCATATATCATATCATAGGCATATCATATCATATCATAATCATATCATATCATATATCATATCATATCATAATCATATCATATCATATATCATATAATCATATCATATCATAGGCCTATATCACATCATATATCATATCATATCATATCATAACATATCATATCATATCATAGGCCTATATTATATCATATATCACATCACATCACATCATATCATATCATATCATATCATATCATATCATATCATATCATATCATATCATATCATATCATATCATATCATATCATATCATATCATATCATATCATATCATATCATATATCATATCATATCACATCATATCATATCATATATCATATCATAATCATATCATATCATATATCATATATATCATATCGCTAACACTGGTCTATGAATACGAAAAACGTTAGTTCGCTGATCATCCACCGGAAGCCCGCGCTAAGAATGTCTATGAATACGGCCCTTAGACTTCCAGGTCATCCCAATGATTTTGGACTTCATTTCGAGGTCTGCTTGCTCAAAACTTGCAATTTGTGACTTATGAGATTTTACCGAGTACCGTAGATATATAGTATTCCTCTGTGTTTAAGCACCATACAGGCAAGTGAAGAATTTAAATGAAAGAAAAAATGGGTAGACTACAGTCTCAGACACAAAAAATCACCGCTCTTCTGTAGGCCTAGCTTGAATTTAAGTCCACTTCGGGCAGAGCATGGTTCACAGGACTAGGACAAGGATGTTTATTTTGCACCTAATTTACCCCTGAAATACAGGGTGATCCCTTTGAAAAGATATAAAATAAGAACGTGATAGAACGAGAAGTGTTGCTATTTACTGTCAAGTAATTTGTACATGCATTCAAGAAGGATGGGAGTTTAGTTCAAATTAGACCACAACGTACCCACCATTGCGAACACGACATGGTCCATATATTGACATCACCTGACATCTACACTGAGACAGCTTCTAGACTGGAATTGTGCTTTACATAGTGCAAAGTCTACTCTGAGACTGAGATTTTAGTATACCTATAACACAATCCTAGATTGAGATTGTAGATGTGTCAGTGTTATAAATTCTGGATTGAAAAAAAATTAAACTACTAGGCCTATACTATCTCACTAGAAGAGAATGTGTGCAGCATTTCGCCTTTGTTTAATCTTCAATAAGGACGATTATAAGTTATATAAAACGTCGGAATGAAGGCGTAAGTAAGTTGCACCTTTCACGTAGTTTGAACACACGTCTCCGGGCTGGAAAGCCGACGCTCTCGCTATCACATCCGAACATTATTCTTCCCTAGTTTGTTGTGCAACTGGAATTTCGAATAATACTACAGTATATTGCCTTGGTGCCGTGGTTGGCTTCGAACTCATAACCACGAGACAGAAGTTTGTGCGCTTCGATACACCGCAAACATCTGCTGCGCGGCCCAAATTAGACCCGGAAGTTAGGAACAGAGGCCGCCACGCGATATATCGCCACCACTGCACGTTAATGGCGTTCTTAAAGAGACGCGACTGGTGGCTATTCTGCTGGATCAGCGGTTCGTGGCTCCGCGCCTCAACGAGAAATAGAATCGGTTGCCATGCAAACTTAAATAGTGGCGAGACAAGGTTTTCACGTAATGAGGGAATACAATTTAAACAAAATATTAGAATAATAACTTATTCAAGAATATCTGAACTTCACTGTGTCTTGTCTTTATACTGTGTATTTTTTTGGATATAGGACGTAGGAACTTAACATTACATTAAGGTACAGGGACATCACTTTATTTTTACTAACATTTTTAACATTAACCTGGCTATACTCAGAAACACTGTTACCCCCTTCCATCACAGGAGTTTGGTGTTGCTAGTGCAATATGTAAACAAATCATTTTACTAGCTATAGGAGGAGAGAAAAGTAGTGTATCCATTTATGTTACAGGGAAATATAATATTACGATTTTCAGTTTGGTCATTACTTTACAGTATTTTATAAAAAAACAGTAGAATAGTAACATTTTTTTTTTCACAAACTCAAGTCTTCAGGAGGTTATATTCATTATGTAATGTGTACTTTATTCAGCATATTACTAACCTGATTTATTCCTGAGAATTTTGTGAGCACTTCCGTAAGAAACCCCAATTTCTACAGCTAATTTCTTGACCGACTTATTAGGACCTCGCTGCATCCTTTCTCTAGCATCTTCTACTGCATCTTCTGTCACCTTTGTTGGCCATCTTACACTTTCTTCCTTTCTGTACACCCTGTTTCTCTAAATTTATCTACCAGATTAGTGACATTTCTACGAAAATATTCCGTAATGATATAATCAGGGAAAAAAAAAACTGTTGTTCACATTCGGTTACATTGTAATTCCAGTTACAGTACCATCATCGTCCTTCATACCTACAAACAGTAAAACAAAACTCTTGTTTAAATAATGCTGTTAAGTACCGTACCATATTACAGGGTACCGTACTTTCGGTAACTCTAATCTTCACTTGTGCTCACTCCACACACATAAATTCAGTTATGCTACACACCATACTTGTGTGAAAATAAACTTCAACAATATAAGCTTTTTCTTCTATAGAAAACGCAACATATTTCTGAAACACACTGTACTCGGTACTGTTTATTTCACTGCCAGCAACAGCGGCCGTAAGTTTGTGTGACTGACGTTAGCAAGGACATTAGTGAAAGGGGTGGGAGTCAAGTACATTTAGAAACGCAGGTACAATAAAAATTGAAGTAAAGATAAAATGATGTCCCTGTATATGTACACCTTTACATACAAAAAAATTTGTTTTGCATAATTTTGCTATGTAAAATTGTTATACAATTGAGAATGGTACCAGAAAGAGGATGAAGTGAACAGATCCCTCGAAATAATGTCTAAATTGTTTATAAAAATTATTTTGTTCATAATTTTGACATACAACTTGAAACATGATAGCCCATGCAGTTTTTAAGATAGAGCCACAGTTTTTTCACTGTTTTATAGCTAAAACTATTCTTTAGTGCCTGACATAGAGCTATGTTTTTATTTTCATTTACATTAATTAAATATTACCATATATGTAACTTATACTAATATTTTATGTTGCATAAATCATGTAAAAAATCCATAGATAATTATTAACTATATTAATGTTATTTTACTCATTGTCAGGCACTAGGGGACATTCCAAGCCTCAAAATGACACCAATATCTTCTTGGTATCACCATATTTGACTGAGATATCATGTTTAAAAGAATTAAATATTCTAAAATTACTATTTACAGGAAATGAGCCACAAACTTTCAGAGCCTAGAAGACTGCATCATCATATGTCACCCCTTAAGCAGCTTCATGTCGTCCAGTTTCAGCTTCTTTCTGCCTCTCAAATACCTCCGCCTTGTTTTAACTTCAAGTATTGAATGTTATTTTTTTTTGGCATTTTTGTCCTTATTTTCCACTGATGCAACAAATCCTGCGATGGTGTTTGTCCCAAGGTTTATTCCCATCCTCCTCAGAATTTTAATTTCTACTTTTGGACTCTTATTAAAATGACGTACAACATCACTGACGCACAAATTTACAGTTTTATGACTAACAGTAAAAGATTATAAATTACTTCATTATGTAAAAACGTGTTTTAAATGTAATGATCATGCCCAGATATCTGTGCATCTATTTCGGGACTAGAAAGAAGTTTATTTTACAAGCAATGCTGGACGAGGGGATTGACTGCTACGAGGATCACTCCAAAAGTAATCCACTATATTTATTTAAAAATTACATTTTTATCCTACAGCTTTGCTATTTTCATAGAATGTAGATACATCCTTTAGGAACAATACGACACTTTTCAACATAATCCCCGCACCTTTCAACTGTCTTACGCCACCTTGGAATGAGGGCCTGTATACCTGCACGATAAAAGTCTGAACCAACACGTCTGAGCTACTCTCTGGCGCCACTCACGGGAACGACTTAAATTAAATTTGAATACAAGGGGGAAGGATGTATCTATGACCTCCATAAATTGCAAAGGTTTGGAATAAAAAATAAATTAAAAAAAATGTTGTGCATTGCTTTTGTAGTGATGTTCGTAGAAGTGACCGTGGCTGATGACGCAGAATTTTGGAAAATGGGACTTATCTGGAAAACCATAAGGCATAAATCGAAAATTCTTATATCAAATTAAAGGGGAGAAAATTCTCTATTAAAATAGTTATATTTTGAAAAGTCTAATTTTTCATCATTTTTTGCGTTTTTTGGGTGTACATACCTTAAGAAATCTACGTATAAAAACAATGAAGGAATAACAATCTGTGGGCCGTGTTTAGAAAGCTACATAGCAGGCTTTGACAATTTGCAAAACGAGAGAACGCCAGACTTTGACTTAGCGACCATAATGATGTTCTCTTGTTTTATAAATTGTCAAAGCCTTCTAATTGCTAAACATGGCCACTGAACATGTTATTTTTCTTCACTGATTTCATACATAGGATTTTTATGACAATGTTGTCCTTACGTTCTATACCCAGAAAAAAACAGGGTGAATGAGGCGCTCTTATGACGCTGGAGAACATGAAAAGAGAAGCGACTATCAGCAATATTCTACTAGACAGAAAAACATGTGTAATGTATTTTCTTCTAGATTAAAAGAGAGAGGATGATATACTTAGAATTTTTTCTTAATTAACGCACATTTTTCATTCTTCCTGTTTGGAAATATCATTCCTACAACAACATAAATTCCATATTAGTTTAAAAAAAATGGTACCCAAATTATGAAAAAAAAAAAAAAAAAATGTCTGTACTTAGACACGGTAATTCACTAAAATGGATATATCTGAACCATTTTTAAAAAGATAAATTTAAAATCTCCATGACATTTTACTCTAATAGGACATTCTTTAAAATTTTTGGACCATGATATTTTGATATTGACTTTAAAAAATTTAAGATAAACGATTACATTTAAGAATGAATTTTAGAGGTACATTTATAGAAATATAGAGCGGTACTCGTCAAATGCAACAAAATAAATTCCTATTACAGAGAAAAGTTTACCAATAGTCCAAAAATGTCTGTACCAAATATCATGCGTATAGCATTAATAGTCCCGAAGATGGATTTGCTATTAATATAAACAAATACAGATAGAAGCACAGAGTGCTAAAGATGACTATCTTCTACATCAGGAACGCTGGAAGCGTGTGTTTCGGTCAAAATACTGAAACAGATTTTTCGCACACTAAAACTTTTTACGTTCATTACCGGAAACAAGAAAGTAACGATAGCAAGTCCGTCCCCATGGACGAAAAACAATTCAAATGACATATGTTTTGGTTGACATAGAAACAGAAAAGTGAAACAAGATTGGTACATAGAATCAGCACACATGCAGAGAATATGCTAAGATTTCGGTGGTCTTAGCAACCGAAACATGCAGGACGACTTAATTATTATACTTTTAATAAAATTAGAGATGCTGAATGTCTTCGCCAACAGGTCTGAACCTCATAAATGATACCAATAAGGCATCACTTACGAAGCAACTAAGACAGGAGATATTGGGATAGGGTGGCTAGTTCCTTTCCCCCTCCATTGCACACTATATTATACAGTTACATATTACACCAATCAGACTTGCCCTTCGTCTTATGATACATAATGTACACAGAGAATATATTTCTACCGCAGAGTTCGCAGTATGCTGACGTCATGATTAGGGCAGTTCCACTGCTTGTGAATGTCTAGTGCTGGACCAGTACTTCGAAGTGAATGATATGATATTATGAAAAAAAAAAAAAAAAACGTTTTCATTCTTTTTTGACTCAGATATTACGAACACAATTTTATTGTTATATTAACTCTTTCTTTTGTCTTTGTGCCAGGATTCTAGAGCAACCTAACTTCTTTTAATTACTTATACTGTGTCTGTGCATCATACTTTAATATGTTAGGCTAAGTTGTATTAGTTTTAATTTCTACTTGTATGTGCAGATGTTTTTTATATTAATTTTCATTATTTCACATATTACTATATTATAAATTAACTGGAATGATTATGATGTAGGCTACATGTTTTCTTGTTGTATTACATTTCTGGTGGTGTGGAAGATAAGGCTGATGGCCTTAATTCCATCAAACCAAATGAATGAGTGAATAAATAAACAATTAAAAATAAATAAATAGGTAAATAAATACATAAATAAACAAATAAATAAATACATAAATAAGTAAATAAATAAACAAATAAGCAAAATAAGTAAATAAATACATAAATAAGTAAATAAATAAGTAAATAAATACATAAATAAATAAGTAAATAAATACATAAATAAATAAGTAAATAAATAAATACATAAATAAATAAGTAAATACAAAAATAAATAAATAAAGAAGTAAATAAATAAATAAATAAATAAATAAGTAAATAAATACATAAATAAATAAATAAGTAAATAAATACGTAAATAAATAAATACATAAATAAATACGTAAATAAATACATAAATAAGCAAATAAATACATAAATAAATACATACATAAATAAATAAGTAAATAAATAAATAAAGAAGTAAATAAATAAATAAATAAATAAATAAATAAAGTACTGAACAGTTATAGAACATGAGCTGTAATACATTGGTATGTTATGCTGTTACGAGTTGTACTTGTAACAATAATCTGCTTCTCCAGCAGTCCTCGTGTTGTATATCCAATAGACAATAGGATCAGTACAACAAAACACACGCTCGTGCAAAATAGTACATTGCGGTGCTAGGTTGGTAACTGCTCTATTACAGAGGCGAGGCAAAGTTTGAAATACCAAGCGATTGCGTCGAGTTCTTTTAATTCCCGAGACTATTACGTACTTAACGCCCGTGAATTGCATATTATTTTTTGCACAATTATAATTGAATCGGTTATTGTTGAAAGGAACTAAGTCCACTTTTTAAAGTTTTGAGTTAATCGAAAAAAAACTGTTTTGTGGATAATCTATCGAAGATTAAACCAACATATATTGTACACATATTTTTTATGTGTACAATATTTGTTGATTTAATCTTCGATAGATTATCCACAAAACAGTCTTTTTCGATTATCTCAAAACTTTGAAAAGTGGACTTAGTTCCTTTCAACAATAACCGATTCAATTTTATTTATATCTTTATTTTATTTATTGTGTATTTTAGTCATGTATTAATTTTGAACTGAGCGTTTGTCATTTTGTTAATGGCGATGTGTAATTTTCTAGATGACCGTGTTTTACATTCTTTTGTTTTATTTGTTGGTTACGACTGTCTTTTATGTGTATGCATTGTTCAAATGAATGAAAAGCTATTGCAATACCGAAATTGAATGACAGTTTTTATGTCATGACATTTAATAACTGATAGTTTAAACTTCACGTTCAATTTTAATGTTAGTAAATAAAGTGACAGCTTGTTCTGTCAGAGTTCTTGAGCTTTTTTAATTTACAAGTGACTGAGTGTATATAGAGGATTCAATTACATCATACTCCACTGTTATTTCCAGCGTTGACTCTCGAAAAGTTAGAGACGCTTTAAGAGAAAAAGAATTTGAAAATTGATGTACATTGCAACAAAAGGGTAAAGGAGGAGTGATTCTTAACAAAGAGTTCCCCCCAGCAAATACTGTAGCTGGATAAGAAATCACAAAGGTCTAACCCTCTCGGAATGGACAGACGCCCTTAAAATGGCAGGCTATGTCGCTCCGGTCCGAGCTGTACCGGGTAGAAGTCGGGATGGTACCCGCTGTAGGCGCTGTCTCAGCGAGATTGAAACTCTTCCCCATATCCTTGGCTTCTGCCCCTATAGTGAGGCCCTTCCGTCACCATGCTGTCCGTTCTATGCTCGCCGAGGCACTGAAGGAAGTAGGGTTTACAGTCCATCAAGAGGTGCAGGGACTAGCCACACAAGGAAGTGTTCGGCGAATTGATATCATTGCCATTAAGAACAACTCGGCATACATTCTCGATCCCACCATCAGATTTGAGACACATGCAGATCAACCGCATGAGGTGGACAGTGAAAAGAAACGGATCTATGAACCAGCAATCCCGTTCTATAAAGATAAATATAGCCTGTCCCACATTGATGTAATAGGTCTGATGGTGGGAGCACGAGGTACCATACCCTCCTTCTTTGCCAACAAATGTAAAAACCTGGGGCTAACACACAGCATTGTGAAGGAAATCGCCATTAGTGCCCTCAAAGGATCGGTTCAGATATTGAGAAATCATTTGTATGGGAGTGATAATGGAAATTTCAAGTTATCTTAACCGATGGCTGTTGATTGGTTTAGATATCGATCCCAATAAATCCGTACTATTATTTTTCTCGATGTATATCTGAAGATATTTGCCCCCTTTCTTAACTGTAAATGAGTACAAACGCTACTTAGGTGTAAATTTTTCTGACATTTTGTATATTCGATTCCCTAACTGTTTCAAATGTATATAATATATTTTCTCACTCCACTAATACTTATTCAGAAAAGAATAATTAAAATATGCCTTAATAAACCAATTGATTACTCATCCGAGCTTTTGCTCACTGATTTTAATGTTTTGAAAATTAAACAGATTTATTATATTGCCTTATTAATCTTCATGCATAAAAATCGTAATAAATTCAAATTGTATCATCATAAATATGGAACTAAAAGATGCGATTTTATACGACTAGAGGAACCAAAGTGTTTCACAAGCACAGCTCTGAGCCATGGTGCCTACTTTGGTCCAAGGTTATACAATAAAATAATTGATAAATACCCAAATTTGGAAGATTTTAGTATCAGAAATTTAAAAAATAGCGTTAGGAATTTAATTTTTAAAGAATATATATTGATTTAATATGTAATTTGCATGACTTAAATTGTTAAAATTGAAATTGTATTTTTAAATTTAATTTATTCCTGCAATTTTTTTTTCTTGACCCAGTTTGTGTCAAAAAGTTATCTTTGTGTTTATCTTTGTGTTTAGATAACTCCCTGAGCACGAGTTTTTTTACTCCTTCAGGGAAGAACTAAGAATGTATTTTTGTCCATGTTATTTTATTAAAGTGTCCGGTTTTTTTTGTCCCCGAGTGTATTATTATTATTATTATTATTATTATTATTATTATTATTATTATTATCATCATTATTATTGAACGTGTTGTATCTTCAAGTTACATGGCAAGCAACAATGATGGTAAGTATGCAAAGAGAGCAGCATGATTGTGCACAAAATTCTGCCTTCATGCGATGGCCAGTGCATGACAGAAGCGGTAATCGATGAACATAACTTAGATTAGCAGAAACGCCAGCACTACCAAGAACTACCTCGCTTGTCGATTCGATGTGTTGGGCCAGAGTTGAATTGAAAATGGCGGATAAAGTGAAATGCGTTCTGTAACGCCACGAACTCACTTCCTCCACCACAAATCACACGAGACGGCGTAAAGAATGGAACTCTTGTGCTGCAGGTCGTGAGCTCGATTTAGTACTGCCTGCTGAGAAGTTGTTTGCATGGAAAGAAATGCAACAATATCAACAACAAATCAAAGCTTGAAACGTACTTCAATGGGGACCCTGTTAAACAGAGGCGGGCAGGAAAAACGTGGTTTGTGGGAACCTGATATGTAAATTTTCTAATAAAGAAGTCCCATAGGATCAGCAAGGAATCAAACCCGTGTTCTCTTATTCGTAATGCTCCTCATCCGCTCTGGGCGTAAGGCCCGAGCCCTGATGTAACAATGCGTCTTGTACTCTTTTTACAAGCGGTTGTAGTCTACACTTTAATGACCTTTTTTCTTGCACCTCACTTCCTGAGCAAGCGGGTTGGAATGACGGCCAATTCATGTTCACTTCTTACATCACTTAATCTACAATGCATAGAGAAGCACTCTCAGTCCACGTCTGACTCGCTAACTGTGAAACAACTTTGCTTTCTTCTTCTCCTTTCAAATAGGAATAAAAATGAAATGAAAACAATTGCCACATCTGATATAAAAATGAAATGAAAACAATTACCACATCTGATATAAAATGAAATGAAAACAATTGCCACATCTGATATAAAAATGAAATGAAAACAATTGCCACATCTGATATAAAATGAAATGAAAACAATTGCCACACCTGATATAAAATGAAATGAAAACAATTGCCACATCTGATATAAAAATGAAATGAAAACGATTGCCACATCTGATATAAAAATGAAATGAAAACAATTGCCACATCTGATATAAAAATGAAATGAAAACAATTGCCATATCTGATATAAAAATGAAATGAAAACAATTGCCACATCTGATATAAAAATGAAATGAAAACAATTGCCACATCTAATACAAAAATGAAATGAAAACAATTGCCACATCTGATATAAAAATGAAATGAAAACAACTGCCACATCTGATATAAAAATGAAATGACAACAATTGCCATATGTGATATAAAAATGAAATGAAAACAATTGCCACATTTGATATAAAAATGAAATGAAAACAATTGCCACATCTGATATAAAAATGAAATGAAAACAATTGCCACATCTGATATAAAAATGAAATGAAAACAACTGCCACATCTGATATAAAAATTAAATGACAACAATTGCCATATCTGATATAAAATGAAATGAAAACAATTGCCACATCTGATATAAAAATGAAATGAAAACAAATTGCCACATCTCATATAAGTACTATACTAAAAGTTACGTTCATCATCATTTATGCAGAAAATATTCTATACCAGGGGTGCCCAACCTATTTTGAGCTTGGGCCAGTAAATTGATAGAAAGTATTTGAAGGGCCACTTAAATAAATTTATATTAACAACAATTTTGAAACTAAGCTAAGGTACCTATCTACCAGTATAAGTCTCACCAGGGAACCGACCCAGGTCCTGGTGCTTGAATTTAGCGAAAATGCATATTTAAGCTATCAATTTTCTTTAAGTCCGTCCGTAAAAAAATATTTAAGCTAATTTTCGTTCGTTAAGAAACGTGGTGACAGTAGTTCGTTTCGTTTTTTCCCGTTTACGAGATATACGAAATATACTGACTTGAAAATCGTTGCTGCTTATACCACTTCTTGCACGCACTCGGATCCTCATGGTTCCGCGACACCGTATCACAGCTCTCGCATCAATGATCTAGTCAATTTTTCTCTTAACTCACATTCATACAGTAGTAGTGCAATCCACGGCATCTGTCACTCATTCGTACGCCGTTCAAATCCATAGGTATGCAGGTTAGAGTAGAATTTGTTCACATGAAGCAAAAATTATGAAGTCAGCTTGTAAATTCTGGTTTTGAGAATCAAATTCGATTTATTTTTAGCCATATCAATTATTTCATGAAATAAAGAGATTGTTTTGTTAAATCTTTACCAGATTTTGAGAAACCCCCATAAGTCAAACATTTTCAAACATGAATATTGAGTCATATTCTATTTTAAAATATTCTTCTGCATAAACATTCGTTATGTTTTTACCAGCCTTTTCCATTTCAAACACTCCAAGTCTTAACTCACGCATTTATTTTAAACAGTTTGTCTTTTCCTAAAACTTCGTATTTCGTGACTGAAGGGGGTTCCTAAAGAAACTGATTCAATTCTGAACAAAAATAAAATAAATTCGACATGTTACAAGAAAGAATAAATACAGACTACCTGTTCAAAAGTTTGGGGCAGGAAACAAAAAGTAGGACAACCTCTAAGATTTGGCAAACGACATTCATTTGTTGGAGGAAACATATGGACTCACGGAACTCCAGTAAAGCTGTCAGCTTGTTGATAACAATATCACAGCCTGCATGCAGTGCCCTTCACACGCTGGGCTATAAAACAGTGAACGAGGGATTGAAGGAGACAACAGAATTGGATCTGGAGTATAATTGCTGAGGGTGCGGATGGAAGGAAGTGGTCGTGGCCCATTTCAAACTAATATCCTGATACGTAATTACAGGAAATTAGCAACAAGAAAGCCTGCAGTCAGAATGGCTGGATTTGAACAGCGGACCTCAACTAACATTGCATATTCCCCAAGCCCTGTTCCCTTTATTGAAGCATGTTAACTACCCGGCGGGCGGTAGGTGGTAGGTACCTGTCCGCGCGGTAGTCTACAGGTTTTGTATGCAAAAGTGCACTATGGTGCTCCTCACTACCCAAGTGCTTGCACATTTAAATATTACTGATATTGCATTTGGATGTGTGGCCTATATTGTATTATTAGGAAGTACTGGGGGATCACGATTTCAATCTGGCATATGACATGAATATTCCGCTGTATTTTTGGTCTTGGGTTCAATCATCATCGTCGTCGTAACTACCCCATGTCAAGGAAGTTCAATTATATACCTCTCTGAACACGTCATACTGTATTTTCCAAACAAAATCCCTCCGTGGACAGATCATTACTTTCTTCTTCTTTACCATCTACTCATTTTCATTTTTAAGTATGTAGGCACAGTCTGAAAGCTCTGAGCCATGGATAAATATATAATAGGATGCGAAACTGCGGTCAGCACCATCTAGCATTGGGCGTCTGAAATAAGGTGATCAGCGCCCAACGTCGTAGGTGGTGAATATTAGAACTACATGTTGGGTACATTACCCAGAGTTCTCTACTTTCCGTTCCAGATATTGCTCGAGGACTCGACGAAGAGCCATGATGGCAGACAGAAACTTGCTAATAAGTGAACATGAAGTGATATTACGTGTGTGTGTAAGCAGTGCATGTTAAACAGTGATGTTTATGGACGTTGTAAAAATAGTGTTGTTGAATGTATTGTAAAGTAATAGTAATATAATAAATTGAACTATCTAAGTAGTTCTTGCAGACTTTTCAATTGCGCTGTACAATAAATACCCAAAGAATACAATCCCAATTATCTAACCTTTTGCTTTATTTTTTTGTCTCTGTCTGGTTATATTTTAATTGGGTAGTGTAAAATAGATCGTCGCTTTTATCTTCCTGTTGGCTCCGGTAAGAATTATCAGAGTAGCCCAGATGCAAAACCAGCTAATTGTCAAAAAAATGAAAAATGAGATAATGGTAACCATGGTTTCAGTTCGTCATTAGCTACGTAATAAGCCATACATTCGGTTACAAATACAACTCTAAACCCTTTAAATCTAGTAAATAAAATTGCATACGGTTGCAAAACCTGCTAAGTGTGGAGAGCGTAAGGATGCAATACCTGCTAACTGCACAATGACATGTTTACTTTTGCAAAACCTGCTAAATGTCACTGAGACAACATGGCCAGATTGAGAGTTACGGATGCAAAAGCTGCTATTTCGATCTCCATAAGGATTACATTGAGCATACTAAAATAACGAATAAGATATTATTAGACGCTGATAATAAAGCTACTTTTGCTCCTATAGTTAAATTGACTATACTGCTGCATTTAAGACATCAGCTGAGAGTTTCTGCCCGCGCTCTATCGGGGACTTCTAACCTTTTATGTTAAGTGTGTTGAAGTCTTGAAGTGGTTACTGTGATTATCTTGCAGTTTTTTCGACTTCTGCCGAAATGAGTGTGGATGGATATGGTGTATCCTGTTTCAATAACTCTGTTAGTGTTGAGGGAGAAGATACAGATGATGGAGAGAATGGTACCAGTGAAAAGGCGAATCCAAAAGTTTAAACAAGAAAGGTAAACATTTCCAAAAGGACTACATTCCAATGGGTGTCATCCTTAAAGAAGTAAACATCAGGGACATTGAAAGACTTCTGGAATTGCACTTCGGGTAGGACTGGCTTCGGAATGCAAAACCTGACCTTCTACACCGAAATGTTCAACCAGCAGCAACACCTTGCTGTTGCAGACCTGAGTGAAGATGAGGATGAACATACGGATGTAGTGGACTTCGAACTCATGGATGAAGAAGAACCGAACATTTTGTAAAGTGTTATATTACGTTGATGTTTGTAGAAATTGCAACACCAAGAAGGATACATGTGACTGAAATGAAATTGATATCACAGTTTAGATACATGACAATACACAAAGGATTAGAATTACAGAACTGCACCAGATCTGTGACCGTGAGATTTCAGTATGGAGTGAAGCCTCCATGCGCTGCAATCAGAGCTTCTAAGCGTCGTGGTATGGAATCAAAGAGTTCCTGGATATGTTCCAGGGGAATCTCCCTCCACGCAGTTTGTATGCGAGTCCACAAAGCGTCAAGAGTGTGTGCTGCAGACCCTGACGAACAAGTTGCCGACCAACCATATCCCAGACATGTTCGATGGGCGAAATGTCTGGCGAACGTGCAGGCCAGGGAAGCAGTGATACCCGTCGTTCTTTGAAGAAGACTTGCACAATCCTCGCCACATGTGGCCGGACATTGTCCTGCTGAAATATGGCATGTGGAGTTGCCTGAGGGAGGGGCAGTACCTCGGACTCTAAGACCTCTCTAATGTAGCGGTTGAAGTTCAGATTGTCCTGAATACGTAGGAAGCGAGATTGCATATTCTATCACACTAGGAACTTTTCCGCAATGCCGCTCAACAATGCAGGCTCTCAGACTGTGTTCACCACAGTAGCGCTTAACACGTATGTGACAATCACTGTAGGACAAGTTGAAGCGGGACTCGTACGAACACACTACATTTGGTACTCTGTTTTACACATCTCCCAAGTTTGGGGTCGTTCGGGCCATTCTTTCTGGGTGTTGCACTTTTCACAAACAGTAGTACATAAGAAAACCTTCAAACTATAACATTAGCATTCTGTTCTCCTTTTTTACTTGTTTATAGTACAATATTTGTGTGTTTAATAATATTTAGGTATGTAACGAAAATAAGAATGTTCTCTTCTACCGTCAGTTTGTTTCCAAGTTAGTCTTGTCAGATAAACTGTTAGCATTGATCAAATACCAGATTTTGCAAACTAATGTATCGTTAATATGGCTACCTATAGAGTTGCAAATCCTGCTAACTGCTCTATTCGGCTGCAAAATCTGCTATTTGCAAATTAATATACAAAATAACTAATTACCCATTAATCATATATTTCTGAGCTGTAGGAAGACAGACTAAATATTTTTTCCCCATTATTTAAACTAGAAATCATGCCTCTAGCATCTGTGGATAAGTTTTTGCACAATTTTCCTCATTTGCCAAAATTCGTCTAACTTGCAAATAGCTGGTTTTGCAAATTTATTCAGTAGAAGCTGCTGTGAGGAATAAAAATGTAAATGTATTATTTTAAATTGGGTTAGTTTTGAATATCGATGAGGGTGGGAGGGAATACTTTCTGCAAAGTTTAACATTTTCGTCACCAGGTGCGCTGCTAAATGCAAGGAGTAATTACTCTTTTGGCTACTTGGTGCGCTGCTAGATGTAATAACGCCCCTCCCTCTAACAGGTGGCAGCAAGATCATTTTCTACAACAGCGCCTCTAGTATGTGTTACGGGAAACTCGATAAGCTTCGCATCCTATTATATATTCATCCATGTCTGAGCTATAGGAAGTCTATCTTTTCTTGTTCCCGATCCATTGCACTAACTACTTTAACCTCCACAGCAAGAAGAAGAATACTTCCCACTTATTCCGGCGAGAATGAGGAAAGCGCTTACCAAGTATTTAATTAATTCCGCATAAAAAATTATGCACATCAGTATGCATATTTTACTATTCGACTTCCATATAAGCATTAATGCTGACAATTTGGAAGGTAAGCTAGCACGGTCATTTCATTGTGACGGTTGTGACATTTCTATTATAGCCTAACCCACGAAAGAAAAACAATAGTTTTTAATAATAGAACGACATGTTCAAATTTGTTCAAAATCTGTTTCTATAGGAAGTAGCCTACATCTCACTTGATATGTGTCAGAGGAAGAACAATTGTTTGTATGCATCTGAAGTCTGACTAGTGTAACACGTAGCTAGTCGGCGATGTAGGCAATGGAGGGGGAAAGGGACTGGCCGCCCTACTCCATTATCTCCAGGCTAAGTCGCCCCATGAATGATGCCTTATCGGTGTTACTTATGAGGTTCGAACCTGTCTTCGGACAGTTGACTAAACAACAATGTTTATAGAAGTAACTTATGTATGAGTTGAAGCTTTCCCGGCGTTTGATGTAGAATAACTCTTCTCGGGTTCTCAGCCAGGTGAGTTGGAGATTTGCTTCCAAGATTTCGACGGCGAGCTGAAGAAGATGGCAGAGCTAGCCGTCGAAAGCTTGGAAGCAAATCTCCAACTCACCTGGCTGAGAACCCGAGAACAGTTATTCTAGAAGTAACTTACTTCAAAATCTCTAAAAGAACATTATAATAAAATCTGTAGATCCTACAAAACATAGGCTATCTTCTCTTGTGACGGTTGTGACCATTTCATAACATGAAGCTCCCACAAGAGTGCTTTAAGACAAGATTTCTGTGGAGTTCTGGGATAATTAATATCAACTTCTTCCCCCCACCCAATAAATTTCTCTACTTAATTCAAAGTAATAAATATGTAAAAATCAGGTTCTAGTATGTAACATTAGCATTTAATAAGATTGTGAACCATTCAATTGGTTGTACTGAGAAGTTGTATATTTTGACTTAACGCTTCTTCCCGAGCAGTCTAGAATTTCTGGTCTAAATACACAGAAAACTAGTTTAGAATGTTTGTGGTTGTGTCGAAGTTCACATGGAATAACCCGGCAAGGAGGGTTTAACATTTAAGAGGCCAGCTTCTGAGGTTGTGTGAGGAGACCTCTTGTGCCTCGAACTGCAGTGTGTGGCTTGATGCCTAGCCTCGCAGGGGCGGATATTAGCTGCGGCAGAAGAACCGATCTAAAACAACAAGTGTGGCGTCTGCTTCCTGCTTACACCCACACCCACACCCACACCCACACCCTAGGCTTTCTATATGGACACGCTTTCGCCTTACTCTGTTATAGGGCGCCACTGCAGTCCCTCAATGCTGAAAGCATATACAACACAAAAAACACAGATTTGAGGGATCGTATGTGTCCAGCATACAATCACCGACGGATCTGGTATGCACTATACACACGTCCCTCGTTAATCCAGTATGGTTTGAGACTTCCACGGTATTCAGCGTAGTGCGAGAATTGTGGGTATTTGTACCGTGTTATACTAGGTGTTAATTTCAAAGTGTGTCATGACGTCACTGTTGTTGGGTCACCGATTTGAAGCGAGTTTAAGCTTATATGTTAGAGAAGTTGCCTATTATTCAAGGCGTTCAATCTGAACTTGAGAACGTGTACGGTATAACTTGAACGTCGTAGAACAGATGGCGGTCTGTACGGTCTGTGTGCTACCATAACCTCTTTCGAACTGTGTTTTGCGCCGGCAAGTCGTACGCAGGGTATTTGTTATCATCGGTTGCGTACGGTAACATTCCACAACACAAATCAAATGCTCCGTGTCCATGTTGACCGTCCAAGTTAATGTCAACAAATACGTAAGTAATCGTCTTAACCCTCTCCCCATATCCCGACAGTACGTATTTCCAAACAGTTCACATTCCTGCCACTACCGGCGTTACCGTACGTATCGGTACGTACTCTTCAGAATGAACGCCGTACTTGCTAGGCAACTTCTCTGCCTCTTAGGTTATACACCTCTGCAGAAGTGTAGGAAGATTGAATTCTCTAGGCTCATCGGCTAGCCACATGACTGCATACAGCGAGCCATGACACATTTGGAACTGAACACCCAGTAGATGTAGAAAAATCTAACATCAGGGGAGAGAGAAAGGAGAAATTTATCTGGTGGATACATTACCGACAGCTCTTCCAAAACATCCGATATCTATATAGAGTGAACAGTAAGTAATCTTATTAATTCCAGGGGGTTATTCTTTGAGATGTGTATAAGATTTGCTGATGATATGGCCTTATTAGCAGAAGATGATATGATACCAAGGGATATGCTACTGGAGCTAAATGACAGCTGTGAGCAGTATGGGATGAAGATAAATGCAAATAAGACGAAGACCATGGTCACAGGAAGAAAAGTAAAGAAAGTAAACTTGCGAATTCTAAATGAGGCAGTAGAGCAAGTGGACAGCTTCAAATACTTGGGATGTACTATAAGCAGTAACATGAGCTGCTGCCAGGAAGTCAAAAGGAGAATAGAAATGGCAAAGGAAGCTTTTAATAGAAAAAGGAGCATCATCTGCGGACCTCAACGAAGCTGTGTTGGAAAGAGTGGATGAAGAAAGAATGATGCTGAAACTATCAGGAAGAGGGAAAGGGTCACTGGTTGAGAAGAAACTGATTATTACTGGAAGGAATGGTGAACGGGAGAAGAGTTCGGGCAAAAGAAGATATCAGATGATAGACGACATTAAGATATGGATCATATGAGGAGACAAAGAGGTCGGCAGAAAATAGGAAAGGCTGGAGAAAGCTGGGTTTGAAGTGAAAGACCTGCCCTTGAGCAGAACACTATGAATGACTGAATTCTTTGAGATATTTCAAACCAAAAATTTTAATACAATTTTCCTAGTTTTTGTTTCTTGTTCGAGATAAAAATTGTCTTATATTAAACATTTCATAGCGTGTTTTGGGAAAGCCATTAATTTAATTCCCAATATGCTCAGTCAATTTAAGAGAGCTGTGTATTATGATAATAAATGATTGAAAGAATACATCAACACATAAACAAAATACACCCAAAGCTACACTACACATTAGAAATTGAAAACAACAAATCCATAAATTTTCTAGACATCACAATAACAAAAGTAGACAACAAACACACATTAAAAGTATACAGAAAACCAACAACAACACACATACACAACACAAACAAGCTGCATTCCGAACAATGATACACAGACTACTCAACATACCAATGAACCAACAGGATTACAACGAAGAGCTAAACACAATCAAATACATAGCACAAGAAAACGGATACAACCCCAACATAATAGACAACATAATACGTAAGACAAAACATAATCACAGAAAACAGAAGAATACAACACAAACACAAGAACACAAAAAATACATCACACTAACATACCAAAACAAAAACACACATAAAATTGCAACCTCATTCAAGAAATTAAACTACAACATCGCATACAGAACAAATAACACTCTACAAAAACATCTGAACACACAAACAACACAAACAAACAAATACAAGCACACAGGCGTAATCAAACTCAAATGTAACACCTGCAACAACTTCTACATAGGACAGACAGGCAGATCATTTCAAAGACGTTACAAAGAAAACATCACAGCCAAAACAAAGTTACAAAACACCTCCACAAATGCCAACCACACCTACAGAGACATCAACACAGACATGTAAATACTGCACATCCAACCAAAAAGCCAGAAACTCAACACACTAGAACAATATGAAATATACAGACACACGAAAACACACACCAACGAAATTCTCAACACACAACTCAACTTCAAAACACACACACTTTTTGACTCCACACTACGAACGCACCCACACAGGAAACAAGAGGCGCCAAGATCAACAACGACCAGTTCCGAAGATGACCGAAAATAGGTCGAAACATGTTAACAAGGTACGTTAAAATTTAATACAAGAAAGTTCTTATCATACATATTCCGAAGTGATACAGTGTTAAAAGTTGTGTAATCAAGATGTATAATCAAAGAATTTTAGTTTCGTCCTTTCAATGTGCAGAAATTTGATCGTTCTGCAAAGAAATTTTAAAATGTTACATTCACGGCCGACATGATGTTCGCTTCCTTAAGCGAAGCGAGCATCAAGTCGGCCGTGTTGCATTTCAGAACAAAACGAAACACACACTACAATAAACAATAGGCTATTACAGGAAGGATTCAGACGGCTCAGATTCTTTCCCATCATAATGCCAATATATCGATCTTCATTTGTGCAATTTTTTGATAACGTATAAAAAATAATTTGTGCGAGATCGTGCGTATTTGCTTGTTTTCCGCACAGAACCAATACGCGGTAAGTGTGAAATACCACATTCAGTATTCCCAACGTAACACACATAACAATTTCCCTCTTACCGCTTAAGCGCGACATTCATTTTACTGCTTTAGGCTTTTAACATATTATTTTTAGAGACGTTTAACATAGTAATAATTATAAATTGGAAACTTACCCCTGCAATTTCACCTAAATTGCAATGTTAATTATTGTTTTTAAATATTTGCAAAAATTAAGTAAAGTCTACTACTCCACGAAACTTATTGCATTCCTGATACAAGTAACATTAAGGAAGCCGTGAAAAAATCAACAAGACTCCAGATGCCGATGTTATTACTGCAATATGTTATATAAATAATATTGTTAAAATATTAAAATGAAAAATAAATCATTACATAACCTTACCGTTTGTTTTAAGTTTGCATTTATAGACTGGGGGGAAAAAAAGACAGACGAATATCACGGCCTGCTGGAGTATAGATATTTTTGTTTTCTAAAGTTGCCGTCATTAAACAGAAACCAAGATGGAGATTTCATTGCAACTAATTAGAAATTCGTCTTTCAGGTATGTAATAAACGATCTTCGCACAAAATAATGTACGATACTCGAGCGGTATGTTTGTTTTCATGTTCTCGGAAATTAAAAAAGCTCAACTACGCTTCGCTTTTTCAATCTTTTCCTCGAACATGAAAACGTCAACATACCGCTCTTGTAACGTACATTACTATTACAGGTCTGATTCTTTGGTCTGTAGTTTTCCGAGTACAGCTGTGTATTGGATATTAAGAACTACAAAATTTAAGAATGTTTGATGAAATTACTACCATTAAAAATGAAAGATTATTATCAATCATCAATCTCAACATCGTCTCTTTTTTCACTCAGTTATTACTAGTATTATTATTACTAATTTTATTATCATCTTTATGTGAGCTTTTTTCTTAAGTATTTTGTCTACAAAGTATGTATATCTATGTAACGGAACTGTCCCCGAACACGAGCTTTGCTCTTTCGGGGTATTTTAATGTAACGTTTTTATGTATATGTTATTATTAAATAAAATCTAAAAATGATGTTAATGCAACACATAATGCTATACTGATATATGAAAGTGAAACTTTTTGGGGCTTTATGTAAGTAGACGCAGAGAAAGAATATTTTATATTAGATCTTCATTTCTATAATTTACTGAGTAACAGCTATAGGCCTATATAAACTTATGTTACTGAAAACTATAAAACTTACGTAAGGTAACAATATTGTTATTAAAAATGAAATACTTTTACAATTATTAATAAGTGGTGTGGGTCGTTTTCATATATGTAATGGCAGTGTGATATAGATATTTATGTCTGATTCTCTAACTTTTCTTGGTAGTCATTGAGTCATGCTTCCTATTTTAGCTGCGTCTTTAAACTACATCAAAATTAATTTCATATTTCTTTGGTTTAATTGATTAGATTTGTGATCGCTGCCAAACATATTTTGTTGTAGGGAAAATAGCATGCCATTTCACTTCTTGCTACCGTGATGAGTAAGTTTATTTCCCGCAACCAGCAACGAATGAAGCACTAAAACTGCTAACGATTTACGATGGACAATTTTATTTA
This sequence comes from Periplaneta americana, assembly GCF_040183065.1. Taxonomy (NCBI): domain Eukaryota; kingdom Metazoa; phylum Arthropoda; class Insecta; order Blattodea; family Blattidae; genus Periplaneta; species Periplaneta americana. The sequence continues at coordinate 2,465,716 of NC_091131.1, read as the reverse complement.
GGGCGCATATAAGATTGTACAACTCTGACATATCATTCGCCTCATTTTCCGCATCTCAGCAATAAATTCCGCACAACAGCCTATATTACAGAAAATATACGAAATAACATTCATTGTTACACAAATTAATCCAGCAGTATTTGATAGATCAGTATTGTCTGGAAGAAGCGCAAAAAATTACGATTCATAAGAAAAGACCAAAAGGTATTACATATTGATAAAATAAAGAGGCCTACAAGATTTTGTAGTCTCTTGATCACCTCGGCAAGATCTCTTAGTGAGGAAAAGTGATTCTGCCCTCTACATTTCAGGGTAGTTCACGAAACATGCAGCAGCTATACCAAGATGCTAAGTCTTTTGTTCAAAGCATGACAAACCTTACATTTTCTTAACTTTTACATACAATCCGCAATGACCCGAAATAGCTACTGCATTACTCCCACATGAAAAATCCACTGATCATCCTGACATTGTTACTAGAGATTTCTCATTGAAACTCAAGAACTGAAGACGGATAGGTTCAAGGAAAAGTATTTGGCATATAAAAAAAACCATTCAGAGGGAGTATGTTTCACTGTTATGGAAGCAAATAACTTTCAAAATGTCTGGTATTCTTCATTGAAAATAAATCTGAACAATTTCTATTTGAACTTGTTATGGATTAGTTTGCAACATTTGCTGCACAAGCCACTAGTTTAATATATTTCTTTGCGCTGATATCTCAACGTTGCTATGGTTACTCCGTAGTTTCTTGCCATTCTTTGCAAGTCCATGAAGAATCCCAGGGATGACAAATGACTCGGATAAAGACCTGCGTGTTGGCTTCATGCCGTCACGGTGGATGGCTTACATTGGCCTTGATAATTGAGTGGGGAGGCAGCAATAGTCTGCGTCTAACCCGGGTTTGTTGAACCGGGCGGAAGCCAATCAAGTGTTCAACTTCCTCTGCAAAGAGGAGACACCTGGCTACACAAAGCAGCAACGTCACTCGTGATTACGCTGGCTTTGTCTTAGCCTACAGTGGCAGCCATCCATAGTCAAGATTCTGTATCATCCAATATAGGAAGAATTTTTCAAAAGAACCCTAACCACAAACCTCCTGGGATATGAAATACCAAACTAAAATTAAATGTGGCACTAACTCCCAAATTTAGTAACAAAACTGGGTTACAAGACTCTCCCTAGTGTGAGTGTGGGAAAACTGGAGACATTAATCTTATTACCTCTGGATGTACCTTACAACATCAAAGTTCTGACAAAAAGTAATTGAATTAAAGAACCATGGAATATAGCAGCAATAGTTTCACACCAAGAACACATTATCTGCAAAGAAATTAAAAAGCACAAAATAAACTACAAAACAGAGTGCTGCATTGGAGTTAAATCGCTCGCTTGAACTCGGTCGAGTGTCGCACCTTCGAGTGACATACGATCGGTCGTGATACGCTCGTAATAAATAGAAGCGCAGTACAAGGTCATCTCACCGACATGTCTTATCTTGTATGGAAGGCGACAGATAAGATACACATATGTTTTGCTCACACGGTAAAAATAAGGCTTTATTTTCTGCTTTTATGACAAACGTTTAATGGAACGTACCAAAACAGGAACATGAAGTTATAAATAAAATAGTATGAAAAACTTCGATATACAGTTATTATTGCTAATTAATAAAATTATTCAATATTTGATTTACCACATATATAATATGATAGGTCCATACATAGTGTTCCGCCTATATACTGCGACAATGTAGAAACGTTTTACAAAATATTATTGATATAGCAGTAGATTAATAACAATATTAGTACAGAGATAACGTCACAGAAAATATAATAATACGAATAATCATGCTGCACAATTGTTACAGACGCAAAAATTGATACACTAATTATTAGAGATTATTATTATTATTATTATTATTATTATTATTATTATTATTACTAGAAAACTTGATACAGTTCTTGCATTATCGTGATTGTGTTCTCCGTTTATAATAATTACATTTACATCCAATAACATCTATCAGATGTGGCAAAAACAAAATCACTCCTGTGTGGGGAAAAAAAAAAAAACATTTACCTACAACATTTATATTACATTTTAAAGCAAGTTTTGTATTTGTACTATGGAGAGGTTAGTTTGGAAATGTTAAACATCTATGATGTTACTACACAGTTCATCACTGTAGGCTAACAAGAACGAATGTCTAACGCTCGGCTTATACCGTTCGAGGATTTATCGCTCATGACAATTGTACCCATCATGCATGTGCGCTACCTATCGGATTATGCTATGAACTACTTGGCGCTCGAGCGAAAACGTCCGATGCAGACCTCTGCTGCAAAATGAAACTGCGACTATTGGTTTATTTCTCCGAGTGCTGTTGTTCTTCTGTTATTAGTTTTTTAATCAAAGTGGATAAAACATTGGACGAAATGCTTATCGTAACTTCATATTACAATACTGGACTGGACATCAAACTCGGTCTGTAGTCTCGTTTGACAACTTACCAATCTCTTATTGTAATATGAAACATTATGATAGTCATATCGTAAATAACTATCACAGTTTTATTATTAGTATACAGATATGTTTACTGGATAACCCGCATTATCACGATAGCACAATTCCTAGGACTTTACAAGACTATTACACTTTTACTACGTCACACTACTTTTGACCAATAAAGCGGTACGAAAGGACGCATTTCAACCAATCATAGCTGCTTATCGCACAATTTTATCGCGTCCCTAGCATTTGTTTATTTTTATAACTACCCTAGTATTTGTTTAATTTTATCGCATCCCTAGCATTTGTTTAATTTTATCGCGTCCCTAGCATTTGTTTAATTTTATCGCATCCCTAGCATTTGTTTAATTTTATCGTGTCCCTAGCATTTGTTTATTTTTATCACTATCCTAGCATTTGTTTAATTTTATCGCATCCCTAGCATTTTTTAAATTTTATCGCGTCCCTAGCATTTGTTTATTTTTATCACTATCCTAGCATTTGTTTAATTTTATCGCATTCCTAGCATTTGTTTAATTTTATCGCGTCCTTAGCATTTGTTTATTTTTATCACTACCCTAGCATTTGTTTAATTTTATCGCATCCCTAGCATTTGTTTAATTTTATCGCGTCTCTAGCATTTGTTTATTTTTATCACTACCCTAGCATTTGTTTAATTTTATCGCATCCCTAGCATTTGTTTAATTTTATCGCATCCCTAGCATTTGTTTAATTTTATCCCGTCCCTAGAATTTGTTTATTTTTATCACTACTCTAGCATTTGTTTAATTTTATCGCATCCCTAGCATTTGTTTAATTTTATCGCGTCCCTAGCATTTGTTTATTTTTATCACTACCCTAGCATTTGTTTAATTTTATCGCATCCCTAGCATTTGTTTAATTTTATCGCGTCCCTAGCATTTGTTTATTTTTATCACTACCCTAGCATTTGTTTCTTTGTTGGCAACATTTCAAACTGCACTGGTCTGGACGTCAAAAAACAGAAAATTACAAACCACTCCAGTCGATGCACAGCACTTTCAAATATGACTCGCATTGGCATTCAAGAACAAGAATTAATAAAGACCTCTGGTCATATATGAAGAGCACCATTCGGAAATCCTGAATAAGTTGAGGGATACACCATGTACATCAACGAGTTCACTTCTTTTACGCACACGTCCAATATAACATCAACTGAACCACCAACCACTAAAACATTCAAATTTGAAAATTGTACTTTCAATAATTGTATCTTTTAAAATTATTCATGTTCATTTTTTTTTTCATCATCGTTAATTAAAACGTTTCTTGTTTATTTCATCATCCCTAATTAAAACTTTTCTAACACGTGTTTATATTATTTAGGTTATGTTTGTTATAGCTTCTGCTATATGATATTATGGATAATCACGTATCAGAGATTGTTTATTACTAAGATTTATTGAAAATCATCTGTCAAGTGACGTTGATTACTGGGATCCGGATGATTGGAGTGGAATGCAAATGGTTTAATAAAAATGAAATTGAATCAACAAAGCCTTCTTGTCTAGTAACCGTCCAGAGAGTTCAATGAAGATTCCATAGTTGGCACAACTGATAACAAGAAAACATAATCATAAAACACTACTGCCATCTAGCGTAATGTTGAGATGGTAATATAATACATTTGAAGACAGTTTTATTTTCGTAAGTCAATTAATATTTTATTGTATTGGAGTACTTCGTTACTTCTAATCTTTATATACTTTCTTCTAATCGTGCAATAGTCAATTAAATCCCACTCGAGTTTTGATTTTCTCTAGATGAATCAAAACCTCTAGTGAGATTACTGTTGATAATATTCCAGGACTCTGGACATCACTTCTACCTCTCCGATCGCAGAATTTCGTCCTTCTGTGTTAGGAACCATTAGTTTAGTTATTATGTCTTGTAGCTTCAGAACGGTATTGATAAACAGAACACAGCTTTACTAGACAAGACATCTGGACCGGGCAAAAAGATTAAAAAATTGTGGTGCAGGCAAATATTACTACCTGTCATGACTTACGCACAACATGTAAGGAGGCAAAGAGCGCCCAGACATTGTCGTCGTCGGGAACTGAATGCGTAACACTTTAACAAGTTACGTTTCTTTAACTGTTATTGAAGTGACGCAGGAGCAACAGGGACACGATTCTGCATTGTTTGCTTTCAAAGTCAGTTGTTGTGATGGAAATCCAAACTGAATTTGCATATTCAAATTCTGACTGACTGGGGAAAAGGAACTGTTGGGAAAGAAACGACTTCTCGGAAAAAAAAAATACAAAAAAAAAAACTTTCGGGCACGTTTTGACTGCACGATCATAAGAGGATCGCCTTGCTTGTAAAATGAAGTCGACGCAGATGATACAGTATTAGTGTGGGGAGGCACAACACTTATTTTAACGCAAACATAGGTTCAACATTAATAAAAAACATGGCGTGCTTCGAATATTCTTCATCTTATCACTATAGTTATTCCTTTCTCATTAACCAGTAAATCAATAAAAACATGGCGTGATTCGAATATTCTTCATCTTATCACTATAGTTATTCCTTTCTCATTAACCAGTAAATCAATAAAAACATGGCGTGATTCGAATATTCTTCATCTTATCACTATAGTTATTCCTTTCTCATTAACCTGTAAATCAATAAAAACATGGCGTGATTCGAATATTCTTCATCTTATCACTATAGTTATTCCTTTCTCATTAACCTGTAAATCAATAAAAACATGGCGTGATTCGAATATTCTTCATCTTATCACTATAGTTATTCCTTTCTCATTAACCAGTAAATCAATAAAAACATGGCATGATTCGAATATTCTTCATCTTATCACTATAGTTATTCCTTTCTCATTAACCAGTAAATCAATAAAAACATGGCATGATTCGAAAATTCTTCATCTTATCACTATAGTTATTCCTTTCTCATTAACCAGTAAATCAATAAAAACATTGCATGATTCGAATATTCTTCATCTTATCACTATAGTTATTCCTTTCTCATTAACCAGTAAATCAATAAAAACATGGCATGATTCGAAAATTCTTCATCTTATCACTATAGTTATTCCTTTCTCATTAACCAGTAAATCAATAAAAACATTGCATGATTCGAATATTCTTCATCTTATCACTATAGTTATTCCTTAGTCATTAACCAGTAAATCAATCAAAACATGGCATGATTCGAATATTCTTCATCTTATCACTATAGTTATTCCTTTCTCATTAACCAGTAAATCAATAAAAACATGGCATGATTCGAATATTCTTCATCTTATCACTATAGTTATTCCTTTCTCATTAACCAGTAAATCAATAAAAACATGGCATGATTCGAAAATTCTTCACCTTATCACTATAGTTATTCCTTTCTCATTAACCTGTAAATCAATAAAAACATTGCATGATTCGAATATTCTTCATCTTATCACTATAGTTATTCCTTAGTCATTAACCAGTAAATCAATAAAAACATGGCATGATTCGAATATTCTTCATCTTATCACTATAGTTATTCCTTTCTCATTAACCAGTAAATCAATAAAAACATGGCATGATTCGAATATTCTTTATCTTATAACTGTAGTTATTCCTTTCTCATTAACCAGTAAATCAATAAAAACATGGCATGATTCGAATATTCTTCATCTTATCACTATAGTTATTCCTTTCTCATTAACCAGTAAATCAATAAAAACATGGCATGATTCGAATATTCTTCATCTTATCACTATAGTTATTCCTTTCTCATTAACCAGTAAATTGCCTAATTCTCTCCTATACATTAAACTGTACAATTGAGCTATTCCGCAATTAGTTGTAATAGTCCAATTATAAATTAATCTTTGGAGGTTAAAATTTTAGGGTGCTATTCATAGACATTTCGCAGCACGCGCTACGAGCGTACTAAGCTAGCCCCGGCTATCCACTGGTTACTAGTACAGAATTCAAATCATATCCTATAGCTAACACTGGTTTATGAATATGAAAAACGCTGATAATCCACGGTAAAAATGTCTATGAATACGGCCCTTAGGGACCATAATTGACAAACATCTGAAATGGGACGAATATCTACCTTGTAAGAAATTACGTAAAATTATACATTACTTTGATAAGTTGCGATATTACTTACCAATAGACGTACTAAGTACAGTTTACCGCGCCTTATTTTAGTTTTTAGACCAATATGAAATAATATTAGGATGTGGTAGTACGTATAAAACTAACCTTAATCCACTAGATTTATTGCAGGGAAGACTAAATAAACTTTGTCTACATAAACCTATAGATTATCCTACCGAAAAGTTGTTTAAAGAATTTAAAGTTTGAAAATACTGTATATAAAATTTACGTCAATGTGTTATTATATTAAATAATGGAAATCACACATATTTCAGATCATACACTCACAAACACAAAACCAAAGGCATGGATACAATACATTTTTTTTTAACCCAAGTGTTTAACGAACACTAACTTCAACCATAGCAGGCTAGTAATATTATGCCCAAAGTTGAAAACAAATTAATAAAGAAATATCCTCATCTACTTAACTCAAACAATTTTAAATTTAAAAACATATGCAATCACTTTGTTATTAATGAATATTAATTTTTAAGCTGCTATTTGTTGTAATTTATCTACAGTAATCTCACTAGAGGTTTTGATTCATCTAGAGAAATCAAAACTCGAGTGAAATTAACTTGACTATTATACAATTATAAGAAAATATATAAAGATTAGAAGAAATAAAGTACTCTAATACAATAAAATTTAATTGAATTACTAAACTATCTTGAAAATGTATCATTGCACCATCTCATCATTACAAATATTCCGCTAGATGGCAGTAATGTGTTATGATGAGCTGTTCTCTTGTTACCAGTTTTGCCAACTATACAATCTTCATTGAACCCTATGGACGATCACTAGTCAAGAAGACTTTGTTGATTCAGTTTCATTTTTATTAAAACAGTTGCATTCCACTTCAATTATCAATATATATTAAACAATCTCTGATACGTGACTATCCATAATCTGATACAGCAGAAGCTATAACATAACCTAAATATCATAAACAAGATAAATGATAAAAAAGTTTTAATTAAGGATGACGAAATAAGTATGAATCATTTTAAAGGTACAATTATTGAAAGTACAATGTTGGCAAACAAAGAAACAAATGCTACAGAGATGATAAAAAGAAAAAATGCTAGGGAGTTGATAAAAACAGTGGGATAAGCAGCCATGATTGGTCGAAACACGTCGTTACGTAACGTGTTATTTGTTAAAAGTAGTATGACGTAGTAAAAGCGTAACAGTAAATGTAATTTTATTACGTAATGAATCCGGACGTCACCAGACATAATTAGGAACATTAAATCCAGACGTTTGAGATGGGCAGGGCATGTAGCACTTATGGGCGAATCCAGAAATGCATATAGAGTGTTAATTGGGAGGCCGGAGGGAAAAATACCTTTGGGGAGGCCGAGACGTAGATAGGAGGATAATATTAAAATGGATTTGAGGGAGGTGGGATATGATGATAGAGAATGGATTAATCTTGCTCAGGATAGGGACCAATGGCGGGCTTATGTGAGGGCGGCAATGAACCTCCGGGTTCCTTAAAAGCCAGTAAGTAAGTAAGTAATGAATCCGGACCTAAGGACGATACCACTCTCTTTCAGGAGAGTGGAAGAGTTTTTTTATATTTACAATTTCCCTGTATATTTTCCTAGCATAAACTTATTATTATTATTATTATTATTATTATTATTATTATTATTATTATTATTATTATTATTATTATTATTATTATTATTATTATTATTATTATTAGACTTCGTGGAATTGCCACGAGAATCGTAAGGTTTACTGCGCACGCGGTATAGACTGTATGAGAAGGGGGCGTGCAACGGATGAGTATGCCTCTGATGTAAACACTGAGCAGTATACTGCGGTTACAATAAAACCTGTGTCCTGCATTCAAGAAATATAATGAATGATCATTGAAGTAGGAAATGTCTAAGCATGTAAATACACAATTATTTTACAGTGAGATATATTAACACTTAAAATTTAATGTAAGATGCTCACATCATCCTTGAATATGTGCATTGCAGTGAAGAGTTACGTACATTTTGAGCGACTGCAAAGTGAACCTCCTCCGATGGTTACTTAAACAGTTTTTGTATTGGGAAAATGTACGTTCAACATCACACGATGTAATACGTGCATATTTGAAGAACGGAAAGTCACTACTTTTTAGTACACCAACTTCAGACGTCTTGTCGTGACCTGATAGTACATAATTTATAATACGAAGTTATGAATAGGTAGAATTTTTAGTAATAATGTTTCTTAACTTACATTTCACTTTTTCTGAAATTAGTGAATTGTTATTTTGGATAACGGTTTGTGATACTTTATACACTATATTAAGGGCTTCTGAGAGTTGTAGTTTAGACGATTCTAACAGGGTGATGCTTTTGGACATGATTTTAAAATCAGAATCAATGAATAGAATATCTTCCAATATCTGCTCAGAAAGTAATGACTTTACAGCTGCAACAGCGGAACTGTCTGTGCTATCCAATGCATCAATTACCTCCATTATTTTGCCGTAATGTTCTGCATAATAATTAACAGCATCCAACCACGTTTTCCAACCAGTTAAGACTGGCTGCGGGGGTAAGGGTATTCCAGGGGCAATTGTTTGGAACAGCAACACACTCATTGTAGTATGTTTGATTGAATTCTTGTCTGCACTGAACACATGTTAAGCTTTGACTATTCCAACCACAGTAATGCAAAAACAAGTGCTTACATAGGTATACATTAGTTGTAGCTGCTCTATCTATTTGGACCGGTCACATCTCTTAACATGAACTGCTTATACTACGAGACCGGGCGGTGGCCCACCTCCTCTATACTACCGTACATCGGCAACCTGATAGCATGCTGCGTGTGGCAATTCAAAGTCTAATTATTATTTCTTTGGTAACATCAATTTTACATCAATCTTATCAGACTATCTCGTCACAGAGTTCATATTGCACTGGAGACTTCACAGTCAGCAGTATTTCATATTGCAAGACAGATTTTAAACCCAGCATCTAATAACAGAAGTTCTAACTCATTCTTGCTAAGATATAAAGATAGCCTGCGGTGTGAAGGCAAGGTACTTTGAAACTTAACAGCGTACACAGGATCCCACGGCTAAGTAGTTCCTAAGCCAGTATGCTTAACTTACAGACCGAAGTGTTTTGACTTATGAAGCGAGATTTGCTTGCTCAGATCCAATCAGTTTATCCGTATGTAACAGCGCTACCTGCTGCTTCATTCAAACGAAATGGTTTACTTGGGTTTATATCTCGGTTTCCGTTCTGAGATGATTCACTTTAGTTTTTCCATTAAAAGAAAAGCTTTCCTTAGAATCGATAATCTTTGGATACCGGTACTAGTAAATGATCTCAGCTGCTTTAACTAGGCTATGGGAATAATCGCATCTTGTTGTCCTAACAGGGTATGGGAATCTTACATCCTTTAAGACTGGCATTAAGTACATGCGGCAGCAAACGAACAAATGTGTGGCGTCATTCTTAACCAGTAGAATTCGTTAGAACATCAATTCCAACACAGTTTCATGGTTTTAATTTTTATTGCTATCTGAATACCGCCAAGATTTACGACTGATACAGGAAAATCTACTGTCATATTTAATGTGTAATTTATACTAGTAGAAATAAAGTAAGCAAAGTCCTGGCGATGTGCTTTGAGTTATTATTAAGATGAAATTCGGTTACGTTATTCAATATTTGCTTCTCGACACGTTTCGGTCAGTTTATAAATTCCTACCAACATATACAGGGATATCATTTTATTTTTACTTCAATTTTTATTGTACCTGAGTTTTTTTAATGTACTTCACTCCCACCCACTCTACTACTGAAGTTCCAACTGTCCTCCTCACAGAACCAAGGCCGCATATAGTAAGCAGTACTGAGTTAGTGAGTATAGTACGTTCCAGAAAAATATTCGCATTTTCCAGTGACGAAAGAGCTTTCAATATTGAATCATATTTTCGCACAGGTAGTGTCGGCCGTTTGCCTATGTCGCATCCGGATTTCCCCTACCTGCTTCTGCTCGCCCCTCTGTAAAGACTAGTAATATTATACAACTATTTAAAATAACTTAAATAAAAGGGTCTCGTTAAGTAATTAGCTGTCACGTGATTTCCTCCCTTTCTCCGATCCTGCGACATAACCACTTGGACGGACAGTAGATAGCATGTCTGAGTAATTTTATCTGTGCGGGTCGGGCAGAAGTGAAGATTGAATTTACAGTACGTATAGGTACTCTTTTATAGAGTAGGTACAGAATAATTTCAACATGAGTTACTAGTACGAAAGACGAAACTGGTAATTGGAATTAGATGCAATAGCCTATAGTGCGACAATATGCACATTAGAACTGAAGCCTGTATCGAAATGAACGGTCACCATTTTCAAAAATGTGTTTAAATATCCATATTATGATTATTTTTCAATTTAACTTCATTCTCTATATCGTACACTAATGTGCTGTAGACAGCATAATATACACTGCATAATGAATACGTTCGCATGGATAACTCACTTCGTGAGTAAAAACAATCATTGTTAATACTGTACTGTACTTTGATTAAACAAAAACCTAATGAAAATGATCAAACTCAAAATTGCTATATTTCCTAGTTTACATAAATGGGTCAATTACTTTATTTACACCCTATACCTAGTAAAGTGATTTGTTTGTATTTTACGCCAGTATCATCGAACTCCAGTCTGGAAGGTAGTAGAAAACGGTGTTTCCGGTTCTCAAACGTTAATCCAAAGCCATAGCCAGGTTAATATTAAAAATGTTAGTAAAAATAAAATGATGTCCCTGTATAACTTACTGTATTTTGTAAGGATGCAACTTCTTGAACTTCTGCAAGTTTTACTTTCAATGTAACAAGATTTCTGTAGTAGCAGTAGTTGTAACAGTAGTGGTAGTAGTAGCAATTGTAGCAGTAGCAGTGCTAGTAGTAGGGCCTATTAGTAGTGATAGTAGTAGCAGTAGAATTAATATCACCACAAACTGCTGACTCTGCTGTGTTTGACGGATGTTGTATCCCAAATCCCGACACTGGAGAATCCCCTGGAACTTATACATGACGCGCGGCTCGAGGTCTGCCCCTCTTATAGGCCGAGTATTGATCCGACGCCGATACACGCTGCGGTGCAGACGCAGGCCAGCGGTTCGTGTCCAGGCGACGGCAGTTCAAGTCTAATGCCGTGACAAATCCATAATGAAAACAAAAAGCAGACGACGAACTTGGAAGTCTTTGAGCAAGGAATTACCACGTTGAAACACGTAGTTCGAGTGCAATTACCCTCTTTATCAGAACTAGTTTGAGGTTTGAAGAAACGTATGGCGAGCACAGCGGCGGGTTTCCACAGAACACTGCCCACACGAGCTTATTCAGAGTTCGTTACGTAATATTGTGACATTGTGTTGGGACGAGAATGACGTAAGCACCTGGTGAAGACAGCCCATAGCTGCTTGTTCCAAAATTTATCCCCCAGAACTTCACGGGATCAAAACTATGTTTCGTTGGCAAGAAGACATGAGCTACAATGCTAATACAATGCCACCAACACTTGTACACCCAGTTTGTATGGAACAGAAGGAAACAGGAACTAAGAAATTTGCATTTAAAGTTAGCATATACAGTCATGGCGAAGTGCATCAACATCGGTTAAAAACGCAGTAATCATAGATTACGAAACGACGGTTAAACAGTAACCGTGGTTAAAATATAATTTCTGTGCACCATTCATAATCACCGATTACTTAAACATAGTTAGCTGACACTTCATTTAACCAGAGCAAAGTCTATGATGGTACACTGTTTCTACAAAATGACTAAAGGAAAGCATTCATACCACAGCAAAGACAATAGTCAACATCTAAAAACGACTGCGCTCACTCCGTTCTACATCGAAGTGAACATGTCCTACATTTTCGCGTTGCATTTGTTTGCCTTTGGGCGCTGTTATATTTGCGAGTTGCATTTCTTTGTTTTTCATTGCTGTTAGGTTAAAATCGTACAAAATAGAAAATTGAATGCAAAAATGATTATATCCCAATGTGAGGTTAAGTATCGATAGACTTACTTAATATATTTAAATATATTATATAATAAAGAAGGAATATCCATAAAGGAAAAGGATGCAGAAGATTAGTAGAAATGTGTGTACGACCCAAGATCCCATTTACACCAGGTTACTGTTCATTATCCTAAGATCCATTCATAACCTCTCTTTGTTCAGCCAGTGACAGAGAAAGAGATATTCAAGTATTCCCTCTTAAAATACAGAAAATAACAGTTACATAGAATCTTAACATAAGGAGCTGATCAACAGAAGAAATATGACTGTTTTTGAGTTATTGCAAGTGAGCCATTTGTAGATTTTGATAAACAAAATCCCTCCTGAAATTTTCTGTCACCTAATTCCTCGTAAAGATTCTCTCTTTCCACTAAAGAAACTTCACGCCCACGCTCTATCCAAGTAATTCAAGTACTGTACAATAATAATCGTCTTCGAAGTAAACATCTGTGGCTCTGGCCGCCATTTTGCTTTACTTGCTCTACTAATCACTGGTTATCTCCTTTAACCGCTCGAAAATGGCCGGTTATAGATTACTGTGATTAACCTCCTATTTAAGTCGTAACCGAGGTCGATCCACTTGTAAAAATGCTTAACCAGAGGTTAGGTGACAATTTTAACTGGTGGTTACACTTTGATACACGTGGGCATCAATCTGCTTACTGAACGGTTGTACAAGGGCAGAATGAGCGATACAACAGCGAGTGACGATGTTGAAGAAAAAAAAGAACATCCCAGATATTAACCTTAAGGCTCGTCTCCGCTATTAAACGTTTAACAACAACATGTTAAATGTTAAATTGTTTAATGTTAACATCCCAACATGTCGATTGAACATGTTAATGCTAATTTCATTTAACACTTTGTCCACACTGTTAAACATGTTAAACTTGACTTTCTTTGCGTAGTCCACCATAAACAGTCTATGGGATTTTAATATAGATAGTGTTTTATTTTCAAACCTTGGACAATGGACTCAGATGATAATCTTACTTGCCTCTATCGCTTGTTACAAGGCCTTGAAAAGGAAGAAAATGAGAATGTGGATGCGGCAATATCTTAGTAAAAGACACTATGCAGGATACATTCTAAACGAGCTTAAAGTTGGATACAGTAATATATATCAACGATTTACTTAAAATTGACATTGAGAAATATTCTGGTACTCTGTATTCTTATGCTGATGATACTGTGGTTATATTTAGCGGTTCGAGTTGGAATGAAACTTATCAAAATTCTAACAGTGGTATTAACATTATTAAAGAATGGCTGGATGCTCACTTACTTTCTTTGAACGTTTCTAAAACAAAATTAATACCATTTTCATTAACATCACATGGCCTTGAGCAACTAGAAATAAATAATAATATAAGTATAACTATACATGATTGTAACCTACCTACTTGCTCATGTAACGCTTTGAGTATATCCTCACAAGTTAAATATTTAGGCATTATTATTGACCAACATTTAAAATGGGACAAGCATATCTCCTTCCTGTGTAACAGATTGCGTAAAACAATCCACAAATCTTCCATTCTACGTTCTTATTTACCTGTTTATGTTCTGCGTACTGTGTACTTAGCTCTGTTTCAATCAATAATTCAGTATGGTATTTTAGGTTGGGGAGGAATGGCAAAATCGACTCTCCCTCCTTTAAATCTGCTCCAAAAAAGAATTATCAAAATTTGTCTATATAAACCTTTTGATTACCCAACAAAATTAATTTTTCAGGAATTTGGCGTATCAAATCTAGAACAAATTTATAAACAAAAATTGCTGATTTACTTCCATAAAAACCACAATAAATTTAAATTTGATCCTCACGAATACCAGACGAGACAAAACTACAGTTTCTTTCTAAATACTCCCAAATGCCACACAACTGCTGGATTAAAACACAGCAGAAGTTTTGGACCCAAAATATATATTGAATTAATTAGAGCTTACCCTGAGCTAAGTACACTTAACACACATAGATTTAAGAAACAAATCAGATTAATTATTTAAGTGTTTAAGCTAACTGAGTTAAAAATTGATACTCTAATATTCATGTACTTTTGTATTTTCTGTTTGTATATAGACCCTGTTATTATATGCTGTATTATTTTACTATTAATTAATGTTATTGTGCTCAATGAACTCTCTTAATTTTGTGATATATTTTGTATAACTGATCTGAACTGCGCCCGAGCACGAGCTTCTGCTCTTTCGGGCTGCAATGCCTAATGTAGCTCAAGTGTAAAGTATTAAATAAATATTATTATTATTATTATTATTATTATTATTATTATTATTATTATTATTATTATTATAGTATCGATTTGGATTCAAAAACTTGCTGAGAATGTCAGAACACGATTTTAATATAGTGCTGCAAAAATACTTCCTGTTACATCAAAGAAATACACAATTTAAGAGCAGCCATTTCATCTCGATTAAAAAAATTACAGCGCGATTGATTATCATAGGACCTACGACATGATAGATGTTAAAGGAGTGGGTAATATCGTATAATTATTCTTTCCGAAGTTTTACGAACGTTAACATACATCACCAAATACGACCATTACTGACGTCAACATAGCATTAACGTTTAGCGTACGACGAGAGTGCGAAAACTCTCTATTGTATTCTCGAGAACAATTAAATAATAATTCCAGTTCTCCTTCTTAGTTTTGCCCGTGTATTCTTTTGCAGACACATCCCACGAACAAGGCCTTTCCATCAGTGCATTAATTTTATTCTAATGTATTTTCTTCCGTCCACTCCATTACTTCGAACAACTTACAGCCAACACCAAGGACCAATGAGAGTATGAAAATGATCAAGATACGCGCCACAAAATCGGAAAACACGCCAACATGTTAAAAGTGTTAAATACAACATACTTAATTAACATGTTAAGTCAGTTGAGACTTGAAATGTCCATATACATGTTAAAGTCAACATGTTATATTTAACATGTTGTTGTTAAATGTTTGATAGTGGAGACGAGCCTTTACGCATAAAGAGAAAGTGCCACCGGAAAAGTGGATTAAGGAAATTGAATGGAAAGATAAGAAAATAAATTCAAGATAAATGAGAAGCATAGAAAAATATCTTAGTACAGGGAAGGGGGAGGATAAAACAGACAGGATATCATTTAAAAAAAACATCCAGTGTGGAAATGTCGAAAAAAAGCGGAAGAAATTTGTACCTTATCAGAAAATATGTGACACAATCAAAAGCCACAAACATACCCTATTATAAAATTTTAAAATTAATGGATAGCGAAATTTAAAATACTGTAAAAATGAATTTAATGTTTATCAAGATTTATGGGGTTGAGATACTTCCCCTTTTGTGCTACAGAATTCAGAATATCTATTTAAAGTACCCATCGCATTAGAAGAACTTGCAACAGCACTTAAAAAGTAAAGTCATGAAGTTCAAATGAAAAGTGCTTCGATA
Organism: Periplaneta americana; assembly: GCF_040183065.1. NCBI lineage: Eukaryota > Metazoa > Arthropoda > Insecta > Blattodea > Blattidae > Periplaneta > Periplaneta americana. The sequence goes on along the minus strand of NC_091131.1, from coordinate 2,449,521 downwards.
TAGAATTGAAGTCAGACGTTTATATTGTGACTTACTTTGGGACTTCTTGAATACTGGAATGGAAAAGAACCACGGTAGCTGAACGAAATATAATGCAGTATTACAGGTTATTAATTAATTGAATACCGACTATAATTTGATGTCATTTTTCTGGGTATATGATAGGCCTATAGAGATTTAACATTGCTATAAGAAAGCTATGTATAAAAACATATTTAGAAATTAGCACGTTTTGACAATTTCTAAAACAAAAGAATATCGTTTAGCTATGGTTACTAAGTCAAACTCCTCTGATTGAAGTTCTGGCTGATATGTACAAATATTATCAGGCAGTACGTCTCACTTGACGATAGGTCTATGTGTCAGAGGAAGAACAATTGTTTGTATGCATCTATCTCCTGGCCTAGTTGCCTCATAAGTGGCGCCTTATTGGCATCACTTGTGAGGTTGAGACCTGTCTTCGGACAGTTGATTAAATAACAATAACAACTTACAAGCAAACGTTCTGATGGGGGCAGATAAAAAAGTTCAATATTTTTCTTCCACCATGTTAATAATGTCAAAAGAAGTGTTTGTACAAATTTTGGCCACTGGACCGCAGTTACGAGGGCCGTAAAGAAATAAGTTCGCCAGGGGCCGTTAACAGAAAAAAAACACAATTTCATTGGACAAATTTATTGGAACGGACACAGCAACTGTTGAGCTATTTTTCAACATATTCCCCATCGGAATTGAGACATTTCTCATAGGCTATCATGGGATCGACAGAGAGAGGTGCAGACGCAGTCAAACGCTGGTTCTGATCTGAGGCGGCTGACTTCTACGAAACAAAAATTGATCCCATGGTATGACAAATGTCTCAATTCCAGTGGGGGATATGTTGACAAATAGCGCAACAATTGCTGTATCTGTTTCAATAAATATTTCCACGCAATTGTGTTTTTTTCTATAAACGGCCGCAGAGAAAATCACTTTTTGGACGGCCTCGTAATGCGGTCGAGTGGGCAAAATTTGTATAAGCCCTTCTTTTGACATTATTAACATGGTGGAAGAAAAAAAATAACTTTTTTATCTGCCCCTATCAGAATGTTTGCTTGTAAGTTAAAGTCTGATAAAATTCTTTTTATCTAAAAATTCTCTTGGCAAAGCATGTCAATTTATTTAGTTTTTGGCCACACAATAACTTCCAATCCAATAATCCATCAACATACAAACCAAGAAATGTAACATGATCCTTAGAATGCTTTGGAACTTGAAATAAAATTCATTATTAATACAATTCATACATGGACGTTTAAAAACATTGTATTTGTGACTTTAACTATTAACTTATTACATATAATAATAATAATAATAATAATAATAATTTATTTTATTTTACCTGGCAGAGTTAAAGCCTTAAGGCCTTCTCTTCCATTCAACCAGATCTAGAATTAATATAAATGCATAAGGGGGGATATAAACTTTTAAGTACTGAGAAATTGTGAAATTCATATTTTTCCCTCAGCAATGAGTAAACAGATAACCTTGAAATATTGTATGTTGAATTACACTGCTTTTGCAATTGTACAATATTTTCATATTTAGTGTGACTATTACCCTTACGGGTTATTACAAATACAAAACGTGCTCCCTAACTTTTTTTTCAGTTTCCCTGATAACTCAAATAGTTTTCAAGACATTGCAGTGGAATTGTATTTTACACTTGTGAACAAACATACCTAGAACTATTAGTTTAACACTTACAGTTTATTTAAAAACTATTTTGACCTACTAAAATTTAAATCAACTAGAAATTAAAATTTAAAAAATTCTAGTGAAGATATTTCAAAGATTCCAGATCATGTTGTTGATATGACATTTAGGAATAAATATAACAAAAATAATCACTCCGAAATACTGATATTTGTGGAATTTCAATGCTCAAAATTCAGCTGCTATTTTGAATTGCTAATTACCCGTAAAGGTAATAGTTATACTAAATCTGAATTGGAGAAATGATGGATATTCAGCATATTATGTTTCAAGGTTACAGATTTATTCATTGCTGAGGAAAAGAATATTGCATTTTGCCAGTTTTTTAGTACTTAAAACAGTAAGCCCCCCACCTAAATTGTTGCCCATAATTTTAAACTTTAGTCACTGCTAACACTACTACTACTAAAATGACATCAAAAACTTTCTCCTTGAATTTTTAACTATGTCCTAATTGGACCTATGCGGTGTAAAATATTACCTTGGCAACTAAACTTAGGATTAAGCAAAGCTGCATGGTACAGTCAAAAAACAAGGTGCAATAAAAATGTAAGGAAAGAGTTTTTGGTGTCACTGTATTTCATGCAAACGTCTCCTTACAGCAGCAAATGTTAAATTACTTTAATATTTTACACATTGTCCGCGTTTAACTGTGTGCAGGTTGATTCAATTTTCGCAATGATGATGATGCATTATTATTATTATTATTATTATTATTATTATTATTGTTATTATTATTATTATTACTATTACGAGGTGCTACAAAACTTGGGCACGGACCAGTCATATCGGTATCCACTAACTGACCCGGCCGGTGTTTGAACAGCGGTCCCAGGTGCACAATGCCGCCGACCTAGCCATTCCACTGACGTACGTTTTTATTGCTAAGACACATATCGAAAATTAGTGGGGGCGAGAGTGGCGTAAGTGGGTACCTGTCAGCTGTTACTAAACCACTGAGATGAGTGGCGCGTCAGTTCCAGGAATCGAATGCGTGTAACTCTGTTTACACTGCAGATGAGAAACAAACAAGCAGCGGATCGCGCATTCCCTGCAGTTACTCACAGGAAATGTTGAATGAAGAAATTCTGTTTCCTGTGAAATTCCAGTCTTGCTGTTTAGTCCATATTCCTCACAACTGAATTACAGTAGTTTCTTTCTGACCCTTCTTTTCTATTCTTCTTTACACTGTCTTCTACCGTTTCAACCATCTTCTTTATTTTTTTATTTTAGTAGGTTATTTTACGACGCTTTATCAACAGCTTTGGTTATTTAGCGTCTGAATGAGATGAAGGTGATAATGCCGGTGAAATGAGTCCGGGGTCCAACACCGTAAGTTACCCAGCATTTGCTCATATTGGGTTAAGGGAAAACCCCGGAAAAAACCTCAACCAGGTAACTTGTCCCAACCGGGAATCGAACCCGGGCCACCTGGTTTCGCGGCTAGACGTGCTAACCGTTACTCCACAGGAGTGGACTACCATCTTCTTTATTCCTTTGTTTTTTCCTTTGTTTTTCATTTCTACGTGATTTCTTCTCTTCCCCCTCTTCACCATATCGTATTTTATTTCATCTCTATAATATTCCCCCCTCTTATTTTGAGTGTGTTTAATAATAATAATAATAATAATAATAATAATAATGATAATAATAATAATAATAATAATAATAGGCCCCTAATAATGATAATAATAGCCTAAAAATTCAAATATTTTGGAGCAACAGTAACAAATATAAATGACACTCAGGAGGAAATTAAACGCGGAATAAATATGGGAAATGCCTGTTATTATTCGGTTGAGAAGCTTTTGTCATCTAGTCTGCTGTCAAAAAATCTTAAAGTTAGAATTTATAAAACAGTTATATTACCGGTTGTTCTATATGGTTATGAAGCTTGGACTCTCACTCTGAGAGAGGAACAGAGATTAAGGGTGCTTCAGAATAAGGTTCTTAGGAAAATATTTGGGGCTAAGGGGGATGAAGTTACAGGAGAATGGAGAAAGTTACACAACACAGAACTGCACGCATTGTATTCTTCACCTGACATAATTAGGAACGTTAAATCCAGACGTTTGAGATGGGCAGGGCATGTAGCACGTATGGGCGAATCCAGAAATGTATATAGGGTGTTAGTTGGGAGGCCAGCCGGAAAAAGACCTTTAGGGAGGCCGAGACGTAGATGGGAAGATAATATTGAAATGGATTTGAGGGAGGTGGGATATGATGATAGAGAATGGATTAATCTTGCTCAGGATAGGGACCAATGGCGGGCTTATGTGAGGGCGGCAATGAACCTCCGGGTTCCTTAAAAGCCAATAAGTAAGTAAGTAAGTAGAGTGTTATTGGGAAATGTGGACAACTTTTCAAATCATATGGACTTTCTTATGCTTTAGCTTTACATAATACAAAAAACACTCTTTGTCTTCAGCTGTTTCATTTCGTTGCTTGGTAACGTGTACGTACATTTTGACATAGAATAGTTGAAGCTCTAATCTGTCCTAACCACGAAATACGTTGTTCGTTGTTTGTACCTTATAAGTGACAATAATAAGACATCCATTACTCATGAAACAACTAAGCCAGGAGATAATTCAGACGCTTGTAATGCCCCATTTTGATTATTGCGATTCCTTGCTAACTAATGTAAGTTCACTCTTAGCTGAGAGACTACAACGTGTTCATAATGTGTGCATACGATTCATCTGCAATACTCGTAAATTTGACCATGTAACACCTTCCCTCCAGTTACTTTCATGGGTGCGTCTGAAGGAACGAAGAACAATACATTCACTGTCTCTTCTGTTTAGAATCATGCATACTTCTACTCCGAATTATCTGTTATCGCGCTTTCAGTTTCTTACAACTCTTCGAAACCGACATCAAGCACTTCTTTCTATCCCTCATCATAGAACGTCTTTATACTCATCTTCCTATACTGTAGAAATACCTCGCCTCTGGAATTCGTTACCTAATGACGTCAGGGACTGCCGGACTTTATCACAATTCAAAATTGAATTGGAAAATTTTGTCTTAGTTAATGCTTTTAGGTATTGCTAGAAGTATTGATTTGTGTTTTTTTTTTATTTTTCTTTTTTAATCTAGATTAAAATTCAAAGTTTCTTTTCTATGTTAGTTAATTAGTTAGGAAATTATTAATTATGATACTTAATCACTCATTTAAAGTTTGTGTGACTCCAACCTGTGTGTTTTTGTGTGGCTTTACTCTGTTTATAGTGTTTTTTTCTCTCTCTTTATTTCTTGTGTAGCTTTATTTTGTATATGGTGTATTTTTTTTCTGTTTATTTGTATTATTGTATTTGTAATCCTGGTGTTGTGGAAGAGAAGGCCTGATGGCCTTAACTACACAAGAATAAACAAACAAACAAACAAATAAACAAACAAACAAACAAATAAATAAATAAAAATAAATAAACAAATAAACAAACAAACAAACAAACAAAAAACAAACAAATGAAGAAAGAAACAAATAAATAAATAAATAAATAAATAAATAAATAAATAAATAAATAAATAAATAAATAAATAAATAAATAAATAAATAAATAAATAAATAAATAAATAAATAAATAATTGGGTAGAGTGACCAGTTCCATTTCCCCCTACGAAATACAATAACCATTAAAGAGTAAGCCAGTTTGAGTCGCTTTAACGTGAACAAGACTTCCCTTCTTGAGCTGAACGGGATTTTTGTTTTGTGTGAACTTAAAAAGCATCTGTACCGATTTTTCAGCAACTGTGTGGCTGGCTATTGGACATTCGAGCAGCACAGCAATCTTCATTTTAACCCGCCTGCAAGGACGTACATCGCTTAAAAGTTATAACGCAAAGAGCGTAAGATACAAAGAGATGTCACTGATATCCTGAAGGCGAGATAACACAAGAAAATGTGAAGCAGCTTAAGTCACACTGCTCGTTCGTCTTGCTTCACAACTGAGCTTGTCTCTACTTATGCATACACATCCTCCTCTTCCGCGCCATGCCTATAATTTCCTTCCAGAGACTCGAAAATTACTGAACGCTTTGGATCAAGAAGCTCCGAGGCCCCTACAAACGATAAGGCAACAAGCAAACATGGAGAAGGAGCGTCAGCTTTCCACGCTGGGACTAGACTTCAAAACCGGATGGGTTCAAACGGAATTTTTAGCGGACAGATTCAATGAGAACATTCCGGTTTACAAACCGTGGTCCGCATTATAAGACGCTGCTGGCTTAGGTTACTTCAGGCCGGCAGTGCTGAGTTACCTTAGCCTGGATTAGGTAGTTCGGTGGATTGGATTTGTTTAATTTAGTTTACGTTTGTTTATGTTGGGCTATTTTGTTTGTTTTAGGTTTCTGCAGTTTGGTTAAGTTTACTTTAAGTCGATGTCTACGAGTAATCCGTTTCGACTTCAAATAAATAAATGAATGAATGAATGAATAAATAAATAAATAAATAAATAAATAAATAAATAAATAAATAAATAAATGAATAAATGAATGAATGAATAAATAAATAAATAAATAAATGAATAAATAAATAAATAAATGAATAAATGAATAAATGAATAAATGAATAAATGAATAAATAAATAAATAAATAAATGAATGAATAAATGAATAAATAAATAAATAAATAAATAAATGAATAAATAAATAAATGAATGAATGAATGAATAAATAAATAAATAAATAAATGAATAAATGAATAAATAAATGAATAAATAAATGAATGAATAAATGAATGAGTAAATGAATAAATAAATAAATGAATAAATAAATTAATGAATGAATGCATAAATGAATAAATTAATGAATAAATGGATAAATAAGTAAATGAATAAAGGAATGAATGAATGAATAAATGAATAAATAAATAAATAAATAAATAAATAAATGAATAAATGAATAAATAAATGAATGAATATATGAATGAATAAATAAATGAATGAATAATCAAATAAATGCATAAATGAACGAATAAATGAATAAATGAATGAATGAATGAATAAATGAATAAATTAATGAATAAATAAACGAATAAATGAATCAATAAATAAATGAATGAATAAATGAATAAATAAATGAATGAATAAATGAATAAATAAATGAATAAATAAATGAATGAGTAAATGAATAAATAAATAAATGAATAAATAAATAAATGAATAAATAAATTAATGAATGAATGCATAAATGAATAAATTAATGAATAAATGGATAAATAAGTAAATGAATAAAGGAATGAATGAATGAATAAATGAATAAATGAATAAATAAATGAATGAATAAATGAATAAATTAATGAATAAATAAATAAAAAATTAATAAACGAATGAATAAATAAATGAATGAATAAATGAATAAATTAATGAATAAATAAATAAAAATGAATAAATGAATAAATTAATGAATAAAAAAATTAAAATGAATAAATGAATGAGTAAATAAATGAATGAATGAATAAATAAATAAATGAATAAATAAATAAATAAATAAATAAATAAATTAATTAATTAATTAATGAATAAATAAATAAATGAATAAATGAATAAATTAATGAATAAATAAATACATAAATGAATAAATAAATAATCATATAAATAAATAAATAAACGAATAAATGAATGAATAAATGAATAAATAAATGAAAGAATAAATGAATAAATAAATGAATAAATAAATGAATGAATAAATGAATGAATAAATAAATAAATAAATTTTTATATTTTTAGTAGAGCCATCGATGTAGCTCAGTCGGCAGACTCGCTGGGCTGCTGATTCGGAGCTGCGTTCGGGCTTGGGTTCGATCCCCCTTTGATCTCATTGAATGGTTTCTTCCGAGGTTTTCCCCAGCCGTGGGACTGAAGCCGGATGGTCTATGGCGAGTCCTCGGCATCAACCCCTTTGATTTGATTACCTGGTTGAGTTTTTCCGAGGTTTTCCCCAAGCAAAAGGCAAATGCCGGGTAATCTTTTGGCGAATCCTCGGACCTCACCTCATCTCACTACATCTCGCCAAAATATTGTAAAAAATTGCACAAAATTGTAGAAAATTACTAAATAGTAAAACTGTAAAAATTTGTGAAAATTGTAATCATCGTCGTCGTCTTCCTAACAACTATTAGGCCAAATGGCCTGTTACGGTCTCAAAGTAGAATTTTCAGTCCATCTCTTCTTTGGACGGCCTAGAGATCTTCTGCCATACGGATGGTAATGAAGCAGTGCTTTTGGAATTCTGCATCGATTCATTCGTTCGAGATGACCCTTCCACTGAAGTTAATATTTGCTGATGAACTGCATAATGGGTTCTATTTGAAGTTCTTGCATCATGTCCTCATTTTTTTATGATCCCAGCGAGTATATCCAGCTGTTGCTCTCATAAACCTCATCTCACTTGCTGTTATTCTACTGACATCTTTATTCTTCACAGTCCACCCTTCGCTACCATAGCTTTACTGGCTGTGCTAAGGTTTTATACAATCCTATTCTTGTGTGTCTTAAATTGTAATTGTAATATTGTAAAATTTTGACTTGTTCCACATCTTAAAGCTTCATTGCTCATGTAAGATCTATAGAATAAAATGAATGAATGAATGAATGAATGAATGAATGAATGAATGAATGAATGAATGAATGAATGAATGAATGAATGAATGAATTCCATAGCAATGGTAAGCTCATACCTCCTGCCGTTTGCAGGTGAATCCGCTTATCGGCGATAGCCAATAGCGGCAGTGCTGCGTTGCAACATATGGGCACGCAGGCTCGTCTGGAAATCAAATAACAAGTGAGCTCGGAAAATTGGTATGTTGTAGGGATCCTGCATGTAGGCTATATATGATGAATGTGTAATGTTTTCTGAACACAGAGAAATAAAAATCACATTCATATCCTAAGTGGTTCCAATTTTATGGATTAATAAGTAAAACCCCGATAAAACGCTGCTCAAGGGACCGCGCGTAAACATCGTATTAACCGGGACCGCGTATTATGCGAGTATGCTAATTTTGACGTATATACAGTATCTATTAGCATTTTTCTTTATTGAAATACATGATTCATGAAAGGTAATATAGTAGGCTATTACTCCATTACTGTACTGTACTTCAAAGAAATTTACAATATGTACTGTACTTAATATTTTCGAAAAAAGTCGTTTGTGCGAGATCGTCCGTATTTGCTGGTTTCCGTAGAAAACTAATCCGCGGAAGGTCTAAAATTCCACATTCAGTATTCCCAACCTAACACACATAACAATTTCCCTCTTCTTACCGCTTAAGTGACATCTTGATTTTACTGCTTTAGGCTTTTAACATATTATTTTTAGAGACGTTCAATATAGTAATAATTATAAATTGGAAACTTACCACTGCAATTTCACCTAAATTGCACTGTTAATTATTGTTTTTAAACATTTGCAAAAATTAAGTAAACTCTACAACTCCACTAAAGTTACTGCATTCGTGATGCAAGTAACATTAAGGAAGCCGTGAAAAAATCAACAAGATTCCAGACTCATCATAGACTGGGGGAAAAAAAAAGACAGACGTATATCACAGCCTGCTGGAGTATAGTAAACACAGAAAACATTTTAAAGCAACAATGTTGAAGATAGATATGTTTGTTTTGCAAATTTGCCGTCATTGAACAGAAACCAAGATGGAGATTTCATTGCTACTAATTAGAAATTCCTCTTTCAGGTATGTAATAAACGATCTTCGCACAAAATAATGTACGATACACGAGCGGTATGTTTTCTTTCAATTCTCGGAAATTAAAGGAGCTCAACTACGTTTCGCCTTTTCAAACTTTTCCTCGAACATGAAAACTTCAACATACCGCTCTTGTAACGCATATTATAGTAGCCTCGTTTAATTATTAGGCAGCCGCATTCCTTTTAATATTTGTAGGTCTTTATTGCATACACCGATAATAAAATGAAAATGCGACGTTGTCACGTCTTGTTTGTTGCTGCTATATATTAATATAACATGGAACATGACACACTTCTAAAATTTGCAATTATGGTTTATATATACACTCCGCGTGGAGTATTAGAGCGGCCTTCAAAAGACTTGACGACAATGGACAGCGTGACATAATTAAAATTATTGAAACTACAAAGCTTCCGTCCTCTTTGACACCGCTAGCCTACTAATTGAACGTGGCTACTTTACCATTATAGTTGTTTGCCGTGTGCGTGTTCATGTTTACCACACTTCACTTTCCTGCGCTTACATCCTCCAGACATCGCAGCTGCAGTGTTTGAGTCGCGATTTTTTTATTATCGTCCTTAACCGATGATGGGATTCCTAATGAACCAGAGAGTTGTTTCTGATTAAGAGTATTCTTTTCATCGTATTTTCGTAAGATTTCCAATTTTTCCGACAAAGAAAGCGCTTTTCGTATAACACTCATTGCAATGACACTCACAGACACTTCAACAGTATTGCTATTGGAAGGATAGGTTTGTATTCAAAGTTCATTTTCACTGAAGACGCCGGTTCTGAATCCAGAGAGACTAATTATAAGGTAGGTGAGCCATTTTCCGACATGGTCTTAATTACGACAGTGGGCTCTGCTGCAAAAACTTGTGGCCTAAACCGACAGAGGACTGCAGTTTCTTGAAGCAGTCTTAGAGCAATATCAGTTCCGTGATAAACAAGTTTGCAAAAGCGTTTCTCTGCCGGTCAGAGCGTGAGTAGACATTTTGTGTGATAGAAGTATTGTCTGAAGGAAGCATATTTTTCTGAGTATTCTGCTTTTGACAAAGGTATGTAATTCATATTGGACTTCATTCACAGTGTAAAGTATTGTAGTTTAATATGACGTTCATTAATTTCTGAATCTATCGATATGGATTGTGTAATAGCGCGATTAGTAACAGCAAACGAGGTGCTCTTAAATCCGACACATGTCGGAATTGTGAACCCTGTTGCACTGACTTCAGTTATGCCTACTACAGGATTTATGATAAAGCATCCCAATATAAATTCGAGTTATTTAATGCTCTTTAGCGTTGGAACGGCATACTTAGCAGTATTAATGCATTTTACCAAAATTACTGCATGCTTAGCTCAGAAATTAGGTACAAAATTCGTTATCTTTAATACCTCTTCTTTATTTTAGATTATGGGTAAGCCACTAGCGAAAATTTCTGAGGATGTAATGGTACGGGCTGTTGCAGCTGTGAAGAATGGTATGCCTCTTAACACAGCTGCTACACGCTACGGTATAGCTAGGAACACCCTTAGGTATCATGTCAATGCCGGGGCTGAAAAGAAAGATATTGGTCGTCCTGCACTTTTAAGCTTCGCGCAAGAAAGAGAATTTGTGTAGCGACTTTTCCGACTTGCAGATGTAGGGATGCCGTTGACTAGTAAACTTGTGAAAAGAACTGTTTTCATATTTAGTGAAATAAACGGCATAAATAATAATTTTAATAAAAACTTAGGGTTAGCTGGTAGGAAGTGGATGAAATTATTTCTAAAGCGGCATCAAGATGTGTCAAAAAGGAAAGCGCAAACTTTGAACCAGGGCAGGGCAATGAAACTAAATCGTGTAATTGTGAAAGACTATTTTGATAAACTGGAAGCCATAATGGTCGAACATGGATTTATGGGAAAACCTGAGAATATTTACAATATCGATGAGAAAGGGTGTCGATTGACTCTTCATCACACACAGGAAGTTTTTGCTACTAAAGGCACTAAACGCTTACATTTGATTGCACCAGAACATGGAGAAAATATAACAATTGTAGCTTGTTGCAACGCAGTAGGTCAAGCAATTCCTCCCATGATTCTCTTCAAAGGAAAAAGGAGACGACCGGAATAGGATATGACATGCCCCCAGGCACAGTTATTGAAATGACAGAAAAGGGCTCAATGACGTGTCAGGTCTTTATTAAATGGCTAGCTCATTTTGCTAAATTTAAATCTGTCGGCAAATCTTTGCTCATTTTCGATGGTGCAAAATCTCACCTTGATGCCAATATCGTTGATGTAGCAGATGAGCATGGCATAATATTGTTTTGCTTGCCGAGTGATTGCACACACGAATTGCAGCCTCTAGACAAGGCAGTTTTCGGACCCTTCGAACAATACTGGGATCCGGCAGTTTTGCGGTACTGGAGCAATCATGGCGAAAGAACCATTACGAAAGCAAGATTTGGGAGAATTTTTCCGACGTTTGGTTGAAGTCCATGACACCTAACAATATCATGTCTGGGTTTAGGGCCACTAGGATCTGTTCATTTAACCTTCAGGTAATACCAGATAGTGCATTCGCTCCCTCTGATTTATATTTTTTGCAATCATCCAAAAAAGATAGAGAGGGGTTAGAATCCGACGAGGAGAGTGACGGTAACAGTGAGCTTTGCAACTCATCAGTCACTGAATGTGCTAATGATAGTGGAGCTGCTGTGAATGACGAAAGGCTGTCAACAAGCTTCACAGAAATTTTGACTTCACCCAAACTTAAAGAGAAGAAAACCAAGCCAAGACGTCCCGCTACGAACGCAAAAGCTCAACGTATAGTGAAATCCTTATTCACGAAACGAAGAATCTTCCAAAGACTATAGCATCAAAAATTCCAAAGAAAATTTCCGAAAGTCCCAGTAAAACTACGTCTGTGCAGGATTATCAAGAGTCAGGACCAAGTGGAATGCCTTCAAAGAGAAAAGAAAGCTGGTTTTGCACAATATGTTTGGTGGACAGAGTCGCCGATATGCGATTGTGCTGCACGTGTAAGAAGTATGTGCATGAAGAATGTGCTGACAGAAGTGCTAATTTTCGAGGATCCTTCGTTTGTCCTGATTGTGAAGAAGACTGATAATGTATTTCTCCAGTCAAAGGATTTTTCTATCCAGTTTCTATGTACCAGAGTTTCAATCAAGAATATGTGTTGATATTTTCTACCTTGTTTTTTTTTCTCAAATCATCCTGCTTGTATTGTGTCACCATATTGAATGTGTTTAGATTTATTTAACTTGATAATTATAGTAATAAATATAATGAAACTGGTTTAGAAGTAATTAATTTCACTTATGTAAGGCTACCTTAATGTTTCATAAGGTTATTGTTAAATGTGTTTATGTGTCGGAATTAAGGTACATCATGTGTCGGAATTAGGACCACAGGGTCGCAATTCCGACACTTTGTAAACTTTTCAAATTCGTTCTACTGTTTGAATTTCACTGTACGTATGTACCTGAAATATTTTTTTCTAAGTATTTGTGTAAATATACTAAACGTATACAAATTATAAAGTTTCCACGTTGAATGAAAAAATAAATATAAATTTTCAAAGCTTAGAGTGTCGGAATATGGCTCTTGTACCTTAATTGAGGCGGTAGAAAGGGTAACGCCGTGAAGACTCATGGGGCATGGAGGACGCGGGAGTGGAGCGCATATTGTTGGATTGCCACCGCCTTCTGTAATTTCTTCCAAGACGAACTCATGCACAAAACATTTCGCTCTTCAGATAGGATGCGATGGCCATGACGGTAGTAGTATTGAAACTGATAAGTGCGTGAGCTGTTAAGCTGAAGTTTGTTGGACAACCCTGAACCTGCAGAACACTTACAAGAACACATTACGGTAAACGTTTCGGAAAATACTTAGTAATGGCTGCAGTAATGGAGTCTTAGCTCGCTATGTTTCTCCTGAGAACGGTAAACTGGATTATGAACAATTTGAGGAAGTTATTGCATCCATAGCATTAAAGTAGTCGTAACGCATGCGCAATGAAACTGTGAAATTAACGTCTGAATATCGAGATTGACACGCGAGGGGGAATGCTTGGGAACCTAAATGAAATCCAGCATTGGTGGCTGCTTCAGAAGGAGGGAGTGTGGCCACGGATTGGCTCTCAAATGTCAGTTAATCCCAAATTTAAAAACATTAATACAAGCAAATCATCTTTTCTTTTTTTGTAAGTTTCTAGAAAATATTATAACAACCGTGTTTACTTACTTACTGGCTTTTAAGGAACCCGGAGGTTCATTGCCTCCCTCACATAAGCCCGCCATTGTTCCCTATCCTGAGCAAGATTAATCCAGTCTCTATCATCATATCCCACCTCCCTCAAATCCATTTTAATATTATCTTCCCATTTACCTCTCGGCCTCCCTAAAGGTCTTTTTCCCTCCGGCCTCCCAACTAACACTCTATATGCATTTCTGCATTCGCCCATACGTGCTACATGCCCTGCCCATCTCAAACGTCTGGATTTAATGTTCCTAATTATGTCAGGTGAAGAATACAATGCGTGCAGCTCTGCGTTGTGCAACTTTCTCCATTCTCCTGTAACTTCATCCATCTTAGCCCCAAATATTTTCCTAAGCACCTTATTCTCAAACATCCTTAACCTATGTTCCTCTCTCAAAGTGAGAGTCCAAGTTTCACAACCATAAAGAACAACCGGTAATATAACTGTTTTATAAATTCTAACTTTCAGATTTCTTGACAGCAGACTGGATGATAAAAGGTTATGCCTTTCCCATCTAACCTAACCTCCTGTACTCCCACAAAGTCTATTCTACATCTAGCTAGTTCTTTTGCTACTAATGTTATCCCTCCTGTTCTATATAGACTTGTAACATTCCAAGTACCAAATCTCAAGATCTTATTCCTTTGCTGTGGTCGTGCCAGAGAATCAGTCCCATTCCGAGGCTTATTTGAAGGATTCGTAACAAGCTGTTTTTTACGGTGATGGGTTGTTAGCCCTTCGCCCAACCCCCAAGCTGGAGGACCACCCCTCATCGGCTGTCCGCGACTGCTTATTCAATATATTCACAGCTACCCTCCATATCTGGAGGCCGTCTCCTCTATCCGCAACCTGAGGACGCGCCATGCCGGTGGCTTTATTAAATTGTAACCTAGAATAAGGGACGTTTAACAACTTGTGCATAAGGTAATTCCGGGAGAGTTGCCCCACTTAAAGTTTTTATCGTTTAAAAATTAAACAAATCAAAGCAGATATTTTATTCATGTGTTATAGCAAGTGAAATACATTAAAGTTTTATGTAAAATATCAAACAATCGATAATTCGCACACAATAAGTGGTAAAATAAAAATTAATCAGATACGATATCACTGTAATATACACACATATAGGGGAGAGATGCCCCGTTGTGGTAATTCCCAAATTAAACTATTAATTTGATAAATAACACTCTAAATAATGTTGCTTATTTTATTTTTGCAATAAGTTCATTTTCTGAGCTCGTTTTTGAGTGCGACCACACATATGGCACTTAGCCCACATGTTATGCAACTTCTTGCAGAAAGTCACTGAATCCAATCAAACACATCATTCATTTGATAAAAAGTTCAAGACACTCAACAAAGTAGGAACTATCTACTTTGTTTTATTTGACGACACTCTCTTCATATTTTCCCCAAAAGTGTCTTCTATATCTACTAGATTTTGAAGAATTTGACTTTGAGGTTTTTGGAACTAGGAGGCTTTTAAAGATGGTGTTTCCATTTCTATCTCCACCTGTAACGCGTTCTACCGATCGCTTACTTTTCTTCACAGCAAAAGATATTGCTGGCACATAGTTTATTTCATGAAGTGATTTGAAAGGAGTCGTTGTCGCTGAATTTGCCATTGTGGCACTTGAGCCGAAATTACAACTTCTTATCCCGTTATCATTAGAACTTGTAGCCGATAAAGTTTTCTCTTCTTTGAGATTTCCTGAAGAGGCACAGAAAGGAATTCTTACAGCTTTGTTGTTGAATGATGCATCATAAATACTGAAGAAGTGCTCAGGAACTGCATCTGGATTGAAAGGATAGAAACCTCTGGCTCGAAATCCAAATGACCTCTCTATTACTACCAACGCAGCTTTCTACATGGATAGTCAGGCTTGCTTTTTATAAGCTATCCATTGCTGTGATTCTGTTCTTGAAATAATGCTTGAGAGACTTAAAATGTTAGCGATCAAGAGATTGAATTGCCTGAGTTGCATAGGTTGGTAGGTAAACAATTGTGATTCATTATCCCCATTCTAGCATTTTATGTTATCTAAATGTGCTGAATGTTCATCCAAAATTAAGAGAATCTTGCCAGGATTCTTTTTTGGAGTAAAATTTTCCTTCAATCGCTTCATAATAATTCTGATGAAACATAGGACGATTTTGGATTCATATAAACCCCCGTTTCTGCTAAGAATCCGTCAAAAAACTTCCATTTTTCCTCTCAAACATTGCCAGTGGAAGAAATGTTCCCTCCGAATTGCAACATGTTATGACAGAATCACTTCCACCTTTTTCGCTTGAAGTTAGGACTTGAACATCTTTGGATCCCTTTTTCTCAACCACTTTTCCTTGTAGATTTGTTTAGTTGGATGCCACTTTCCTCTATTTTATGTGGCTTTCCTACAAATTGCCTTCACATAGAGTTGTTTCCAGTAGTTCAAAATACTACTTGTCTCAACATGCCTTGACCTCTTCAGAGAGATGGATGATCCTTCTGACTGCATGAGAGGTAACTCAAGGTTTCGCTCTAGGAAGAAATGCAGCCATTGGATGTTTCTTGAAGACTCCACAAGATTGTAGTCGGTGGATTGTTCTCTAAATGATTCCATAACAATGCGATGCTTCATTAATACCCAATTCCCCAAAAAGTTACAGTAAGATCGAAGAAATCTCTGGGATTGCATTGACTAACGTTTGGTCGTGAAATGTGTCTTTCAAACACAACTTTGGACATCCCTTAAAATTTTGAAGGTCATCAACTTTGAGCACCTATTGAAAATTTCGCTGCAACAAATTTAGAATACCGGTATTCCTTAAAATGTTCATGGATTTCAACTTTGGACACCTCTTGAAAATATGTGATCCCCTAGCAAGTTTTGGTCACCCTTTAAAATTATTGGCCTCTAATATACAATAATTCTATACTAATATAATAATTCAATTAAAATTCCAATAAATTCAGCAAGGACACTAATAATAATTAGTTATGTACCGTAATATCACTCTTAAGTACATGGGGCGTCTCTCCCTCAAACAGGTGGGGCATCTCTCCCTTTAGCATGACCATTACGCCTTATGTATTTAAGGGTAACCGTAATGGACAATTACTTAATTTTTTTTTCTAGAATGGAGTACAATGCATGTACTTGTCAAATATATTTGATTAAGCAACATATACATAGCCATTATCCCAATTACGAATTTTGAAAAAATATAAATATTATAACAAAGCCTACGAAAAACAGCATTTCTTTTTCCTATTCACTTTTCACACACAAAAAAACCGTCACAAAGATTGCACTGCTTGCCTTCGAGGGTGGTATACGAATTAAACAAATGGTCCCAAGGTCGATTCCTTAGAGGTTTTGAGATAAGGAGAAAAGGAGGGTGGGGCGACTCTCCCCGTGGGGCATCTCTCCCGGAATTACCTTATGCGGAGTACATAGTGAATTAAATAATTAAATACATAATAAAATAAAATAAATAAGATATATATATATATATATATATATATATAACTCAATAACCGGCCATGTACGATATACAAAATAGGTAATACAGACAGACGTATTAGGATAAGACGACTGCTTAAAGATTAAACGCAAACAAGAAAACGCAATACAAACACAAAACAAATACATCACACTAACATACGAAAACAAGAACACATACTACAGTAGATTGCATCATCTTTCAAGAAACTAAAATACAACATTGCATACAGAACACACTACAAAAACATCCTAACACGAGACAACACACACAAATACAACTTAACAGGTGTATAGAAAGTAACATACAACAGTTGTAACGAATTCTGCATTGGACAGCCTGGAAGATCATGTTACAAGGAACATACCACAGCCATAACCAAACTAACAACAATTGAATTTTCGCAGGACACATCAGAAACTACAACATAGACACTGACATGAAAGTACTGCACATCCAAGCATAAAACCAAAACTTAACACCCTAGAACAATATGAAATATATAAACATATAAAAAACACATCCTGAACACTCAACTCAATTTCAAAACACACACCCTTTTCGTCACAATCATGAACACACCCACCACAACAGGAAACCAAAAGACAGCGCGGGACCTTCACTAGGTTTTGGAAAATGAAGGATACCACTTCGAAACCAGTCAGCCAGGTAGTTGCAAAAGTCAACACAGAAGAGATATCATAAATTTATTCAGTGATTATAAGTGTTAAAACAGTGTATCGAACAATGAATAATAATATTGATGCTTGTAGCAGCAGCAGTAGTAGTAGGCGTAGTAGTAGTAGTAGTTGTAGTAGTAGCAATAGTAGTTGTAATAGTAGCAGTAGTAGTAGCAATAGTAGTAGTAGTAGCAGTAGTAGTAGCAATAGTAGTAGTAGTAGCAGTAGTAGTAGCAATAGTAGTAGTAGTAGCAATAGTAGTAGTAGTAGTAATAGTAGCAGTAGTAGTAATAGTAGCAGTAGTAGTAGCAATAGTAGTAGTAGCAGTAGTAGTAGCAATAGTAGTAGTAGTAGTAATAGTAGTAATAACAGTATCAGTAGTAGTAATAGTATCAGTAGTAGTAATAGTAGCAGTAGTAGTAGCAATAGTAGTAGTAGTAGTAATAATAGTATCAGTAGTAGTAATAGTATCAGTAGTAGTAATAGTAGCAGTAGTAGTAGCAATAGTAGTAGTAGTAATAGTAGTAATAATAGTATCAGTAGTAGTAATAGTATCAGTAGTAGTAATAGTAGCAGTAGTAGTAGCAATAGTAGTAGTAGTAATAATAGTATCAGTAGTAGTAATAGTATCAGTAGTAGTAATAGTAGCAGTAGTAGTAGCAATAGTAGTAGTAGTAGTAGTAATAATAGTATCAGTAGTAGTAATAGTATCAGTAGTAGTAATAGTAGCAGTAGTAGTAGCAATAGTAGTAGTAGTAATAGTAGTAATAATAGTATCAGTAGTAGTAATAGTATCAGTAGTAGTAATAGTAGCAGTAGTAGTAGCAATAGTAGTAGTAGTAATAATAGTATCAGTAGTAGTAATAGTATCAGTAGTAGTAATAGTAGCAGTAGTAGTAGCAATAGTAGTAGTAGTAGCAGTAGTAGTAGCAATAGTAGTAGTAGCAGTAGTAGTATTAGTAATAGTAGTAGTAATAGTAGCAGTAGTAGTAATAGTAGCAGTAGTAGTAGCAGTAGTAGTATTAGTAATAGTAGTAGTAATAGTAGCAGTAGTAGTAATAGTAGCAGTAGTAGTAGCAATAGTAGCAGTAGTAGTAGCAATAGTAGTAGTAGTAGCAGTAGTAGTAGTAATAGTAGCAGTAGTAGTAATAGTAGCAGTAGTAGTAATAGTAGCAGTAGTAGTAGCAATAGTAGTAGTAGTAGTAGTAATAGTAGCAGTAGTAGTAGTAGTAGCAGTAGTAGTAGCAATAGTAGTAGTAGCAGTAGTAGTAGCAGCAGTAATAGTAGTAGCAATAGTAGCAGTAGTAGCAATAGTAGCAGTAGTAGCAATAGTAGTAGTAGTAGTAGCAGTAGTAGCAGCAACAGTAGTAGTAGTATTTGTGGTAGTAATAATAGTAGAAGTGTAGTGGTAGTAATATTGATGATAGTGGCAATAGCATTGGCGGTGGTTGTAATAGTAATAGTGTAGTGTTATTATTGATAATATTAGTGATAGTAGGCGGTAGTAGTAGATGGTAGTAGTACTGGTAGTGGTAACAGTAACAGTATTAGTGTAGTACTAATACTGGTGATAGTAGTATTTGTGGTAATTGTAATAGTAGATGTGTAGTGGTAGTAGAAATATTGGTAGTAATAGACTGGTAGCTGTAGTGGTAGTAGTGATTGTAATAGTGACAGCAGTAGTTCTTAGGCTGTCTTTACCTACCGCAAATTTCACTTGGATTGACCTGAATTTGAACTGAGGTACCGTACCAGGCATTCAAAACAAAACCACCGTAACTTGGCTAGATTTAGGAAGGGCAGTGAGGTATGTAAAATCAAACAAGGTATGGAGTGAAATATATTGACAGAGAATGAGTGATTGCAGGAAGAACACGTGGTGTGCAACTCTAAAAGAAGGAACTCTAACTTCCCATACGTGATGCGGCCTTCAACATTGTCGCCGGTAATGTCCCCATAAACGTAGAAACAGAAAACGTTTTAATAATTTCCTTAAGACCATTTCCCCACAGACACCCAGCTAGACTAAATAACGAGATCATTATACCGTGCTCTACCGTGTTGCGAAGATTCGCGTTATCGTGTGTAGGGGCGCTTGTATTATCTATTGTGTGTGCATCTCTATGCAGAGTATATACATAACATTGTTCTGGTGCATCCGAGCATGCGGGAAACCGAAATATATTCGGGTGAACAAGCAGACAGAATGGATCTCTCCGGCAGTGCAGATAAAAAAAAAGAATAGCATCTTCCCGACAGCAAGACGGTCTGCTGGCATTGTGGCGGGAGCATTCTGATGTACAACTAATCTGGATTTGTTCGCTGCTCGCTGAATAAAACTTGACGGTGGACAGATCAAGCTCGGAATTGTTGACTTGTGTACAGACGTCACTTCGGTGACCGGTAAATTGAGGCCTGAAACCAGATCGAAAAGACTGGCTTTCAGCTAGAACTGTCGATTTAATCGATTAATCAAACCGATTAACTGATTAATTTTACAATCCGATTAAACGATCAAGTGTGTCTTAATCGATTAAACGCAGCACAAAAACTGTATATCATTTGGTGCGGTAAACTCTGCAGCTGTGATTGGCAGGTCTTCAGTATAAACCAGTGATGTCAAAGCAAGCGCATTTTTCTGACCTTGACGTCATGCGCGGGCAGCAAGCGCTAAGTATGGAAAAAGGAAGGGTTGTGTATATGAATAAGCAACCTGTTGGATTAAGAAAACAGTGGTGCACAAACTTCAAACGGAACGTGAAATTTTATGTCGTTATTTTTATATGGCTTCTTTCTGTTTCATATTATCTATATTGTCTGTAAAACAAAAGTACTAACACTGATTTCTTAATATTGCACTTGTGTTTTAAATTTTAATAACATAATAGAGAGTTAAGAAGGAATATTCACTTAAATTCCATAGTAGTATAATATTATACTGTATTAAGTGGATGAAACACATCATTTATAAAGAAAGTGATATTCCAAAGAAAGAAATTGAGTATGACATGATAAGTTGGAATTGATATTGATGGCATCTTTAGCCTTACAAAAATAATCGATTAATTAATCAATATTAATATGCGTTACAAGAGCGGTATGTTGAAGTTTTCATGTTCGAGGAAAAGTTTGAAAAAGCGAAACATAGTTGAGCTTTTTTAATTTCCGAGAATTGAAAGAAAATATACCGCTCGTGTATCGTACATTATTTTGTGCGAAGATCGTTTATTACATACCTGAAAGAGGAATTCCTAATTAGTAGCAATGAAATCTCCATCTTGGTTTCTGTTCAATGACGGCAAATTTGCAAAACAAAGATATCTATCTTTAACATTGTTACTTTAAAATGTTTTCTGTGTTTACTATACTCCAGCAGGCCGTGATATACGTCTGTCTTTTTTTCCCCCAGTCTATGATGAGTCTGAAATCTTGTAAGTGGTAAGTTTCCAATTTATAATTATTATGTGTGTTAGGTTGGGAATACTGAATGTGGAATTTTAGACTTTCCGCGGATTGGTTTTGTGCGGAAACCAAGCAAATACGCACGATCTCGCACAAAACAATATTACAGTACAAAGCAAAGTTACCTAGGAACTGTATATGTGTTAAGTGTAACTAATAGGCCTATTACATAACAAAACTCTTATCGCAATATGCTTTTAAGGTGATATTTGTCAGCAACTTCCTATCATCTGAATATTAAATTATTTCCTCGAAATCTGCTGAAGCTATAGAGCTGACATTTTTAAAACACATGGGCACGTATCTTTTGCTTATGATGTAACAGTAGTTGCTTTGTTAATTAATTTCCTTACAAACAATTTCCATGCGAATATTTTCAAAATTTTCAATACACTATCTTCAGTAATACGTATATACGGTATATTAGATTTACGAAAACATTATGTAAGGATACTAAATAAGTAGGCCTATACCTGAAAATTTCACTTTTCTATACGAAAAGTTGAGAATATATTTCTTTTGAATAAAAAAATCAAACTTGTGAAAAATGAGCATTAAAATTAAAACTTACATTCTTATAATGCACTTATACTTCTCAGGCAAATCTAAAAATTAACATAGATACAGTTTTAATAAGTTCTCTTCCCTTTATCTATTGAATCAGTGCTGGCCATCCCTGAATATAGCTCGACCAAGCGGCATATACCACCTCTTTCGTCCGTCTCTTTCCTTTCCGCCGTAAAGCGCTCAGGCTCTCCTGGGCTCTAAAGCGCGCGCTTGCTCCTGTGGGCATGCCTGGCATAAACTGATGTTCTTGTCTTCTGGCTTCAGAAAGTAAACAGAATAATGCTGCAAGCACAAATCCCTCCTTAATGGTATTTTTTAAAATACGGCTTAGGCTACAAATTTACATTCACAAACTGTAGAAAAGACATAGTATATATTGTAGGGCGTATTTTATTTACGGACATGTTGTCCTTGGTCAAAATAACCATCCGAAGGTAGCTGAAGTGTGCAGTTGCAAGACTGTTATTTCTAATGGTATTTCTTGGAGTTGAATACTTCTGTTTCGTTGGTTTTCGTGTAAATTTAATTCAAAAACTACTAACTTCAAGCCACTGAACGATCGACCAGATTGCAACGTTGTAGTCAGAGAGGGAGGTTGCGTAGCGGGAAGGCCCTCAGTTCGTTGACCTCTTCTTACATCCGTATTACGAGAAGAAAGGGGACTGTATTAGCAGCGATGTTGCCAGACTGTTGAAACTTCCAAATCGACTTTCTAATTAACCGTGCATTTAATCACGGCAGGTTTTCTGTTCATTTAAGTGTACCCTATCGTCTCTTTCAATCTGCAGGATTATTCCACTTCGACTCTGTATTCATAGATTTTTCACGACAGGTGAGTATGAAATTTCTATATTATTAAGGGGAGAGGATGGTATTTTTCGGTGAAAAATGAGTAAATTAAAAAAAAATGCTTTAAAATACTCTGTGATATGTGTGGAATGCATTGCATAACATTTTGTGGGTATTTGTGCCCTTATCGGATGTTGAGACGCCATTTTTAAACGTCCTGCGTTACGGATTTTTAAATCACTCGCCTACTTTTATTGTTGTTTCCGGTAAATTAAATTTAAAAATTTTTTTTTAAATACCCTTTGATATATGTGGAATGCATAGCATAAGATTTTGTGGGTATTTGTGCCCTTATCGGATGTTGAGACGCTATTTTTAAACTTCCTGCGTTACGGATTTTTAAATCAACGCCCACTTTTATTGTAGTTTCCGGTAAATTAAATTTCCAAAATGTTTTTCTTTAAAATACCCTTTGATATGTGTGGAATGCATAGCATAACATTTTGTGGGTATTTGTGCCCTTATCGGATGGTGAGACGCCATTTTTAAACTTCCTGCGTTACGGATTTTTAAATCACTCGCCCACTTTTATTGTTGTTTCCGGTAAATTAAATTTTCAAAACATTTTTTTTTCTTTAAAATACCCTTTGATATGTGTGGAATACATAGCATAACATTTTGTGGGTATTTGTGCCTTTATCGGATGTTGAGACGTCATTTTTAAACTTCCTGCGTTATGGATTTTTAAATCACTCGCCCACTTTTATTGTTGTTTCCGGCAAGTTAAATTTTCAACAATTTTTATCTTTAAAATACCCTTTGATACGCGTGGAAAGCATTGCATAACATTTTGTGGGTATTTGTGCCCTTATCGGATGTTGAGACGTCATTTTTAAACTTCCTGCGTTATGGATTTTTAAATCACTCGCCCACTTTTATTGTTGTTTCCGGCAAATTAAATTTTCAACAATTTTTTTCTTTAAAATACCCTTTGATATGTGTGGAAAGCATTGCATAACATTTTGTGGGTATTTGTGCCCTTATCGGATGTTGAGACGTCATTTTTAAACTTCCTGCGCTATGGATTTTTAAATCACACGCCCGCTTTTATCGATTTATAGTAACTTCATTTTTTTTTTGCTACATTTCTGAACTATTAAAGATACATGCATGAAATTTAGAACACACATTCTTTAGAATATTAGGAAACTTTTCTCTGCAACAGAATTTTGTTAATTGATTTCATTTTAAATATACGTCCGTTTGTTTGCAAGAAAGGAAATCAGAAAATTGTTATTAAATTTTAATTGTTTATTTTACAAACGTAGGGACTAATATCAAAATTCTGTTACAGTTTGTAGAACATGTTTTTGCAAATACATTCCAAAAAATTGTTTGAATCTATCTTTAAAAACGGTTTAGATATATCGGTTTTAGTACAATCCTGCATTGGGTATATATTTTTTTTCAAATTTTGGCCCCCAAATAATGTTTTTTTTTTTTTTCAAATATTTTTATTTGGTTGAGTTGTCACAGCTATGAGGTCTCTAAATACAAAAAATTAATATTTTACAACTAATAGGAAAAAAGTTTAAAAAAATACCATCCTCTCCCCTTAAGCTTACTATAAATCTACAAAACGGGACACCCGGCTTCAGTTCTGTCCTGAAGTAAGCTGTATTATGGTAGTCCATAATATCTTTAAAAGTGATGGATTCAACCTGCAGATAGACTCATATCCACATCGCATGCAGATGTCCGTGCCAATAATCTCTCCCAGACATTACGGTTACAATTTTGGTATTTGAAAACTTTGGAGATCAAGCAGTGATTTGGTACGTGCACCGGGGAGAGTGGAAGGGGTGGAGGAAAGAACGGGGAAACTCTTCACCAGGTCATAAAACCTTCTCCTAGACCTTGCGGAGAACTTTTCAATGTGAAACTTTTCAATAATACTCCCCGAAGTCAATAAAATCGGCCGTCGCCATGGATACCGCCCTACACGGGCCAGAATTAGAATCTTACTTGCCGGATATTTCAAAACTTGGCTGTGACGGTGGAGGTTGGGGAATTTCGCACGTTCGATCGTTTCCCGATCATTTGGAGGCGGACTATCACTAACACTGATGCGGTGGTCCCTGTTTCTTTGGGATACGAACTGCAATACAACGCTGGTCCGGCTGACAGGGCTCAAGACTTTTCACGAGCATTTTCAATCCGTAACAAACAGAAGGACGTTGTGTAGTTGTTATAAGTAGGGAGCGGATTTTTATGTGCTAAAAAATTTAAATATATTTATTTTTATGTGCTAAAAAGTACGAAAATATTTGCTAAAAATAAAAAAATTAAATATGACAAAAATACCTTACTTAGATTGGAAAAAAAAAAATGTCACTAGGTACTCACCAATCACACTTGAGTGCTAGTAGTTGGTCGAGAACTGCAGAGAACAACAAAGGTCATCTGCAAATTCTCCATCACAAATGCATGCCGATTATCTCAGAACGACGACTTATACTGTGAAAACGATCTTTCCACATCACAGGACGTCAGACGTGCATATTTAAAGAGAGGAATGTCACAAACACAAACACCGTCAATTTCACCTACAGGCACACCCTCCAATACTTGAGCAACTTTACACATTTTTTTATATCCACTGTTTTTCCCAAACACATTCTGGAATTTGTCCCTTAGTCATTGTACTTCTGAACCTGGTAGCGAGTCTAGTTTAATTTTCACGGCACGCACCTCCCTGTTTCAGACAACAGGTTTTTGGATGTTTCGAGTTTTTTTTATGGAGTCACACAATATTTGCTAATACGAAAGCCAAATCGATTATCTTGAAGGATATCAATTGACGAAGCCCAATAATAGGGAATCACAACAAGACGTGTTGCCTTACTTGATGGACATGAGCGAGAGGCGAGAGATTTGTTTAAATTAAATAATGTTCATACTCGAGCTCTTATCTGTTGTGTTTCACAAACAAAGCGTGGAATGAAATCATCTTCAGCAACAATAAACATTCCTAATTATGTGTTGCAAGATCTCTCCTCCTTGTCCATGTTAATTTATTCTCTAATAATAACACTGATATGCTGCCTAGCAGTTCTCAGAACTTGAGGCGATATATATATATAATTTATTTCAAGAAATAGTCTGCCCAGGCATCCTGGGTTGCCAAAAACACAGAATAACACACATATAAGAATAGTAATGATTACAGTAAGATAGATGAGCCAAATTTAAATGTGAACTAGGAGCTTAAGTTTAAGAAATAATAAATTTGTACATATATTTGTAACAATCACACACTAACGAATAGAAAAGGGGGGGGGGGGTATTACAAAAATGGATCGCGGATACACCACACAGCACTTAGAAACATGAAGCAACCAAGAATTCTTAAAAAGATAACGTACTTCTGAGTGACATAATTGATTTAGTTTTAAAACGTTTAAAAGTTCTTGTAAAACTTATTTAAGTAAAAAAAACTCAAAGATTTATATGTTTATAATAGATTTCCTGAAAATATGTATTTACATAATTTTTTGTGAAAATATATGTTTCGGGGTTTAAACTTGAAACTTCATGTTCGGAATTTTTAACTTTGTTAATTGTTGTTTTATCTCACGCAAAAATAATATTTAATTACATAGCAATCCGCTCCTTAGTTATAAGCAGAGGAAGCCTAATACATTGGTGATGGTGGTGGTGGTGGTGGTGGTGGTGGTGGTGGTGGTGATAATGATGATGATTATGATGATGATGAACATGTATGATTACATCCCTTGAACTTGATAAGGTAAAATTTTCTTTTGCAGATTTTGATAGAGACGGTTCCGTCTGGCATTCGAACATTTTCAGGCCCGGGTTCCAATACTTTTTTTAACTTCAATCTATCATTATGTTGTATGAATTATAAAGTCAAACTGTTGTAATACTGAGAAAAACATTTCGATATGTCCGCGAAACAACTATATCATAATTTACGATACCATAGCATACCATATGTATTCTGACGACTTGAAATTTATTTGCATTTCCACCCTGACGAGACTAGTGACGCAGCAAACAAAATAAACGAAGACTTGAATTCGATTTCACTGTGGTCACACAAATTTGGATTAAGGTTAAATCCAGAGAAATCGCAAGCAATCGTAATGGGACATAATCGTCTACGAAGCACTCTTGATAGTAGTGCTATACCACATATAATATTGAATGGGATTATTGTTAAATACAGTGAAACAGTTAAAAATCTTGGAATTTTTATGGATAGCGATCTAAATTGGAACACTCAAGTAACACACATTTGCAAAAAAATAATTTCTCAACTTCACTCCTTGTTCCATATGAAAGAATTTCTACCACTTAGTCTAAAAAAGAATCTTATTCAGACGCTTGTAATGCCCCATTTTGATTATTGCGATTCCTTGCTAACTAATGTAAGTTCACTCTTAGCTGAGAGACTACAACGTGTTCATGATGTGTGCATACGATTCATCTGCAATACTCGTAAATTTGACTATATAACGCCTTCCCTCCAGTTACTTTCATGGGTGCGTCTGAAGGAACGAAGAACAATACATTCACTGTCTCTTCTGTTTAGAATCATGCATACTTCTACTCCGAATTATCTGTTATCGCGCTTTCAATTTCTTACAACTCTTCGAAACCGACATCAAGCACTTCTTTCTATCCCTCATCATAGAACGTCTTTATACTCATCTTCCTCTACAGTAGAAATACCTCGCTTCTGGAATTCGTTACCTAATGTCGTCAGGGACTGTCGGACTTTATCACAATTCAAAATTAAATTGGAAAATTTTGTCTTAGTTAATGCTTTTAGGTATTGCTAGAAGTATTGATTTGTGTTTTTTTTTTATTTTTATTTTAATCTAGATTAAAATCGCAAGTTTCTTGTTTAAGTTAGTTAATTAGTTAGGATACAATTAATTATGATATTTAATCACTCATTTAAAGTTTGTGTGACTGCAACCTGTGTATTTTCTTGTGTGGCTTTACTTTGTTTATAGTGTTTTTTCTCTCTCTCTCTTTATTTCTTGTGTAGCTTTACTTTGTATATAGTGTATTTTTTTCTGTTTATTTCTACTCGTATTATTGTATTTGTATTCCTGGTGTTATGGAAGAGAAGGCCTGATGGCCTTAAGTACACCAGAATAAATAAATAAATAAATAAATAAATAAATAAATAAATAAATAAATAAATAAATAAATAAATAAATAAATAAATAAATAATGTAACATACTATACGATATATCATAACATAACATACCATAAGATACAATACTATAAGATTACCATACTACGGGATACCATAACATACCATTTCCTACGATACTATACGATATCAAGCCATACCATACTATATTATCATATCTTATCATACTCTGCCATATCATATACCATACACTACCACATCATATCACACCATACTACACGATATCATACCATCTTCGTTTGGAAGCTCTGCACTGACTGAGCAAGGCATAACACTGATCTTACTGGTGACACAAGAGACCTCACTGTTGGGCCTCTGTGTACGCCATCTCTCTGGAAACTTAATCAGTTATTGGTGGTACTCTGTTCTACACATCTCCCGAGTTTGGAGTCGTTTGGGCCCTTCTTTCTGGGTGTTCCACTTTTCACAAACAATAGTCTATATATGTTATTTATTTTAAAACATTCAGAAGCCTCAAAGATAATTACAGTATTAAAATCGACGCGGAGACATTCTGGACATCTGCGAAGAAAATTCTTTATTAAGCGGCGTAAATCCCCTCTTGATGCGGAGTGAATGTGACGGCGTGTTTTCCACCGTATTAGGATTTGTCCTTTACATTTTATGTACAATAATCCCTCAAAAGTAGAAATTACAGGGCTTAAGTCCGGAATCCAAGTGGCTTATTAATCTATCTTCTTCCAGCTTTGATTGCACTGCTCTAAACCATTCAGCTCGCACGGTTACAGGAGGCCGTTCTGCCGCTTCCAAGTTATAAGGTCCATAACAAAATGTCCACAAGTACAAAAGGTCCACAGAAAATGTCCACAAACTAAATAGTCCAACATTTCAAGTCCTACATACAATTTGTCCATGGTGTGAAAAGGCCCGACATGTATGTGGTACACCTTATTAAAGGGTGCGTCAGAAAGAACGGATGGATTTCAAACTATCGATACGCAGCGAGGGAAGGGATATAGTGAGGGGGACCACGACTGTTGGGTCAGCCATAGAATGCAGTTTTAGTTGAGAACATGGTGTTGGTCTGGTGTACAACGTGCTTTCATTGTAGAGATATTTTTGAAAAATGAAGAGTCTGTGATCGCCACTCAGGACTCATTTCTACATCGGACGTCACGCTAGGATTCCAGCGGTGGGTGGCTTCATTTCGTATCACAGGTTCAACATTAAAGAAAAAATCACCTGAATGAACACGGAGCGCGTGTACACCTGCAAATGTGGAGACAGACAGTATGTTTTCCAGCCACCTCAAACATCAGCCCGCAAACATGGTATTGCACTGAGATTGTCCGAGGCTACGGTAAGATCTCGCGCCCTGCGACTTCTTTCTTTGGGACCATTTGAAGCCGTAAGTTTGTAAACATCGATCACATATACTGGATGAACTGAAGACGGCGATTCGTGAAGAAATCGTGGCAAGTGCACCAGCTATGACTGTGAAAGTGATGGCGAACTTCAGAAAAAGCCTCGATGCCTGTATTGAAAGCCAAGGACATCATATGGATTATATTGTTTTCCATAAATAAACTGCATGTATTGGTGAATATGTTGATAACAATAAATTTTTGATTTGACGAATCCTTACAATTTTCTTGCCATGTGAAATCCATCCGTTCTTTCTGACGCACCCTGTATAAAGCCCATCATACGAAAAGGTCCATCATACGAAAGGTCCATACAAAAAGGTCCAACATACAAGTTGTTCAACAGAGATGAGTTACTAACCAACCGCCCGGCTCTGTTGTCAGACAGGAACGTGCTGGAGTTCATAACGAAGAAATTATCGTAACTCTTCCACAAAGAAATGCAGTAATCAGAATGGCTTCTGATCAGCAGACGCTAAATCGTCCTCCACTTCCTCAGTCAATAAGAGAAATTGACATTGTTGAACCCTACAACAAAACATTGAGGGGACAAAATTTTATGTTCTTTGATTCAGGTGTTAATGATGAAGGACGAGTGTTAATGTTTGCCATCGATAGAAATTTAGAACTTCTGGCTGCCAGTGACACGATTTTCAGTGATGGTACGTTCAGCTTTTCACGGTGTATGGGATTGTTGGAAGTTTTGTAGTTTGTAGTTTTAGTATATTATCTAACTGCAAATACTTACCGCTCTATATATAATGAGATAATTTTTTTTAACAATAGATATAGCTTTTGTATTACATATGTAATATGTATAACATAACTGAAATGACAATAAATTTCTCGGCACTTTCCTTGAAATTTTCCTTGTCGGACATTTTAGGGAAATGGACGAATTTATTTGTGCACATTTTTGAACGTAGGGCATTTTTAAGAAGAGGACTTGCTGACATTGGACTTTTCAGGTAAGGACATTTTTATGGCATGGACGAATTTTCTATGTGGACATTTGTAAACGTTGTACATTTTCGTAGAAAGGACCTAATCGAAAAAATCGAAGGAGAATTGGGAGGACAAATTTAAAAGGTACGCAAAACGCGTCCTTACAAGGGGTTGGGGGCTGTACAAAACTAAATATGTGAGCTCCAAGCCTGTTGGCCACTAGTCTCACTCCGGGTTACGCTGCTCCTCTGAAGGAGCTCTAGAAAATTTTGAAGGGGAAGCCGAAATTGGACGTAACCTCTTAGGTACCACATACGCGAGGGGGACGGAGATTTGATCAAGTGATCACGGAACGGGGCGAGGAGGAGTTGGCTGGTGTTTGCCGTTAGGATGGCAAGACGCCGTCATTTGTTGTTCGAAGACAAAGCATGTGAAGGCCGTCGGAAGGAGCGCCGTGAAATCTAAATCTGCAATTTGAGAGGTCCCTGTCCTTTCAAATTGCGACTAATTGAGTGACCTCGTATATTTAATAGACTATTTATAGTATCTGAACTAGGGCATACATCGTTTATAATAAGGGGGGGAATATATATGGGGAAGGGCATATAGGTCCGTGGCCCATTTCTTATAGGGCTCATCCCGACATTTGTCTTACGCCTGAGGAAAACCACGGAATACCTTAGGCGAGATGAGTTGTCTCATATATAAGAGACTAGCCAATTTGGCTATTATGTAGGAGGTGATTGTTGTCATGAGCCTTGTTGAATCGTCTCAATTTTGAGACAAGCCATTTGGCTATATGATGGCTCAATTACAAAGAGGGGGGAGAGATGTAATTAGTTAATTAATTTAAAGTAATTAGGGAGATTAATGGGGGATGAGTGCAGGTCCGTGGCCCATTTCTTTTAGGGCTCATCCCGACATTTGTCTTAGCGCCTTAGGAAAACCACGGAAAAACCTTAGGCAGTTGGCTAAAAAGGACCTATTGCAAAGTGGACCATATCTCACTTAACTGTTCTGCCTCGTACACTCCAGTCTTTGTATATTTTGCATCTAGATCACACATTGTGGGATGACCAGGATGAGAGTTAGTGAGTACCTGGGGAACATAAATACCGACAAACATTCATTCCAATCACACGAGCGGCACTGCCAGAATCGGCTGCCTTCCCTACTGACTGAGAGTGCAATTGTCTCGCACGTATTCTGTGTTGTCTCTCGTATTCGGAGCCTCAGCTAGCGTACATAGTGCGAAGTACTTAACGTAAACTCTTAACAGTCCTGTACGCAGTCCGGAGGTCTTCAATGGCAGGTTGTATCGATATGGCCAAACTGTTCCTCACGACTCGCACATCCAGTAAAATATTTTATTATTTGTCCAATGGCTAGTGCATGATATTTACTATCATAGACTGAAGGAAAAACAAGAAAGCGGTGAACAAAACTACGGATTAAGTAATTAAAAACATTCGGGCTCTGGCTTCCCAGTAGCGGTCGACTTCCTTGGAGGATTTCAGAGCAGGGCATTTTGCGAGATGTTGTCTATCCATGTCTTCCTGTTCATGGCACAAAATGCAGGATGCTGATGGAAGGATGCCAAGACGATTGAGGTGTTTACCCAGGATGTCATGTTCAGTGTTAAGACGAAAGCTTGCAACTGCCAGTCTTCTGGGTTCAGGAGGTATATCCTTCAGTAATTTCCTACATTGTTGCGAAATGTTTATGTCCAGTTCTTGTTGGTGATTATTTTGTTGTAGTTGCTTGATATATTGTTTTACTGAGCTAAATGACAAAGGTTTCCGTGGGTTTATTTTGAGATTGGCACCCTTCTTAGCTAATGTGTCAGCCTGTTCATTCCCATGTAGATTACAATGTCCTGGGATCCATTGTAACACAACTGTTTTGCCATCTTCTTTTAAAGTTGCAAGTATTTTTTGACAATTATTGATTTGTTCTGTGTAGAGGTAGTCAGTTTTATTTATGGACAAAATGGCTGCTTTTGAGTCCGAGAGGATGACGGCATTTGTGAATTTATCGAGAAAAATGAGAAACCCAGTAAAATATTGTCATATCGAAAATCATATATTACTTTCGTAATTTATTTCCAGCACTGTTTTATTGGTTGGAGGTAAGAAATTCCAATAATAATAATAATAATAATAATAATAATAATAATAATAATAATAATAATAATAATAATAATAATAATAATAATAACATAAAATTTACTCTGTCACACGTTAAAAGTGTTAAAATTGTTAAAAAGGTATTTACCTTCGACAGACGGCCCGTTTCGACGCTATGTGTCGTCGTCTTCAGTGTCTCTTGAACCACTCTCTTGGTTCAAGAGACACTGAAGACGACGACACATAGCGTCGAAACGGGCCGTCTGTCGAAGGTAAATACCTTTTTAACAATTTTAACACTTTTAACGTGTAACAGTAAATTTTATGTTTTTAACAAAGTGTTAACGAGAACTTTAATCAATTAATAATAATAATAATAATAATAATAATAATAATAATAATAATAATAATAATAATAATAATAATAATAATAATAATAAAATAGTAAATTATCGAAGGTTTCAGTGCCTATGTATTAAAATATTTTTACAGCAGTATATTACTGGGAAATAAGCATATCTTTATACATAGATAACAATTTTCGAGTTACGACACTATTTTACTCTGAATACGAACTCTCTTTATATTAAATATGATCATAAGAAACAAAGAAGTGTGACTATGAGACAAAGGCATGTTGATTCACACAGCTGAGTGAACTTGCCTCTCACAGCCACTGGATTTGGCTTCGAACCTAGGCAAGCAATCTTGTCTTTTTTTTATAAACAAAGAGGATCTGGCTTCGGTTCTCTTCAAGAATTTTGTTTCCTTGCGTCATTTTCTTTCCTTCAGAAATTTGCAGCGGTTGACTGAGTAATATTTCGCTACTGCTGAAGGAAGGGTATGAAAATTACATTTCAAAGGTGTGGCTGTAGTGAACTTATATAAGGTCAACATGATTGAATGTACCTCATTACATGCCGCTTTTATTTCACTTGGTAGCAAACAACTGCAGAAGAGGACCCCGCCAGCTTTGTGATCTCCCTTCTTCTGCTTAGTAACGACGGAATTGTGGTTGTAATTTTACTGAAATTAATTGAGGGAAGGAACAGTACGATATTAATTTCGAATCCCGACATGTGCAACTATTTCATCTCTTTGTTAACGTATGATAAAACAAACGCGTGCATCGCACCAATAGCCAGAGTTGAAATGGCTGCCGTTCCGCGACGGGGCGCCCTTTGATATGGAGCGGTGGGGTCCCTGGGGACCGGAATCCATTGCAAACTGCCCAACGGTTGCAAATCCCAGTTAGGAGAGGTTAGAGCGCTAGTCAGACGTGAACTATGTGCAACCAGAGCAGCATTTTGGAAATGTGGGACAATCGATCCCTCGTGTGGGAGGATTGAGTTAGTTTTGAAACGTGCACACTTCAAAGAGTTCCAGCCTTTCCATACAGCTAATTTATAAATTTATTCTACATATTATGAACCAATAGAAATAACAATATCTGCTGTCTGTAATGCTCGCCATACTTCCAAATGTTATCGTGGTTGTGCCGTCCATTCCTGCGCTGCTCAGTGCCTTGCCCCAGTCTACTATATACAGTCACGAAGCTTGGGATGATTTTCTGCTTTTCTCGCGATAGTTGCTAGCCGCTTGGAGCGCTGTGAGTACTAGGAACAATAGACTGTGCCACTGCCATCGTGATCTAATACAGGCCGTAAGGTAGGCCATGTGACTCGCTTAACCCGATCGCGAAGGGCGGCGTTTCAACCATATACATTAATTGGAATGCATAAAGAGTAACATATATTTCTCTAAAATGTAGTGTAATTGCATTGATAAAATTTAAAACAATGATTAGGAGACACTTCAGACATGATTCCTTGCGAGTTAAGGTATAATATTATTTTTGGTGTGAAAATTACGTTGTTCGTATGTGTAATACCTGCCTTCATTTCGATTAAATATTGCGAAATTCTTGTACATTCATTTATGCAGGATTCAATAATTTTCAGTTGCACCGCACGAATATTTAGATATGTTGAAATTATAGGTTATGTTTACTGTACCAGTTGCCCCTTTCTGTCTAAATTTAGTGATCTCCAATGCCTTGCCATTACATGTATGTTATGCCATATGGAAATTATAGGTTATGTTTACTATAATTAACTTATATTCCTATATTCGCAATTATACATTATAATTAAACATAATGTTATGTATTATATTCCGCACATTCCATTTGTCTGTATTTTAATACTACAATCGAGTACTGAATTATTGTATTTATCTCCTTCCTAAAGGCCGAAGTAACACAATCGTACGTACACTAATTTCATAGGAGTGGTATGGTAAATTTTCTATCTGTCTGTCTGTCTGTCTGTCTGCCTGCCTGCCTGCCTGCCTGCCTGCCTGCCTGCCTGCCTGCCTGCCTGCCTGCCTGCCTGCCTGCCTGCCTGCCTGCCTGCCTGCCTGCCTGCCTGCCTGCCTGCCTGCCTACCTACCTACCTACCTACCTACCTACCTACCTACCTACCTACCTACCTACCTACCTACCTACCTACCTACCTACCTACCTACCTACCTACCTATCTATCTATCTATCTATCTATCTATCTATCTATCTATCTATCTATCTATCTATCTATCTATCTATCTGATATTTCAATTATCTTACATAAAAAGTCTGATATTCAACTCAGGCTTACCTTATGTAACAATAAATCTGGTATTTCACTTATTTTACGTAAGAAAAAATCTGATATTCCACTTGTTTTACGTAAGAAAATTCCAATTATCTTACATAAAAATCTAATATTCTACTTGTTTTACGTAAGAAAAAATCTGATATTCCATTTATCTTGTGTAAGAAAAATCTGATATTTCAATTATCTTACATAAAAAGTCTGATATTGAACTCAGACTTACCTTATGTAACAGTAAATCTGGTATTCCACTTATTTTACGTAAGAAAAAATCTGATATTCCAATTATCTTACATAATTAATCTGATATTCCACTTCTCTTACGTAAGAAAAAATCTGATGTTCCACTTAGCTTATGTAAAAAAAAAAAAATCTGATATTCGACTTACCTTATGTAAGAAAAAATTTCTCATATACACTGATTCCCGTATACATTAACTTGTACGGATTGAATATGAACAATATCCGTCTAATGGCTCAGAGAAATCGCTGTATACAGACTGTAAGGAATCAAGAAACTGAAAAATGCGTATTTCTATAAATATCTTCATAAATATTTTATTCCATCACAAAATATACTTTCCCTTCACACTCTTCATCACCGTCACCCACTCCAACTGTGGATGGCATTTTTTACACCGAATATCGCACAAGAATGTCCGTTTCTTGAGTACCGAGCTGCATGGCGCGGTACTTGCATATTGATATCCATTAGCCGTCGCTGTGAACGGACAGGTGGCACATTAGCCGGCTCATTACAACTTGCAGCACCAAAACATTTTAATGTATTCCACCTTTAAAAGCTTCTGAGCACATAACACAGCGGGACATTCGTCTTGGCGCGTTGGCAGGCCTGCTCCCACTGCTTCTAGACCTGTTTCCATGGCAACCACTTCCTATGGCAAGGACATCTGTGCGTTATACAATCCTGTTCCAGCACCTCCTTAGTTAGGCATTATGAACAAACCGTGCAGGCCAGACTACTACCATGACAGCCATCTTCTTCTTCTTCTCTTCTTCTTCTTCTTCTTCTTCTTCTTCTTCCCTACTTCCGCTAATATTTCTGTTATCTATTCTCTCTTATACTTTTTTCTCCTCTTTTTTTTGTAACTTATTTCGCAACTGCTCTTCCTCCATAACTTTACTTGAAAAGGTGGACATTTGCTTTCATGCATTTGATAAGCCCTACTAATCCTGACCAATCGGAAACTGCCTTACTTTTAGCAAACTAAAATATTATAAATGCTAAAGTTCGTCATAGGTCTCTTAGGGTGCTATGCATAGACATTTCGCTAGCCCGCGCTACGAGCGTGCTAAACTAGTCCCGGCTATCGACTGGTTACATGTACAGGATTCATATCATATATCGCTAACACTGGTTTATGAATACGAAAAACGTTAGTTCGCTGATCATCCACCGGAAGCCCGCGCTAAGAATATCTATGAATATGGCCCTTAGTGGTTAACATATTGGCCATTCGATCCAAGGTCAGCTCTTCAGACCTGTCGAGGACTACGCATTATATTATATTGTATTGTATTGTATTGTATTGTATTGTATTTATTAACATTCCATGGTATTCATACATTGCTTACAGCTAGAATATGGAACAAGTCAAAAAACTTAATACTATTATAAAGTCTTAACTTATAGTCACAATCTAGATGAAATATATACAGAAGAGATTTACAATATAGTCTACTAGTACAACACAAAGTTTTAGTATCAATTTCATGAAGTGTTATTGAATGTCATGAATTCACCTACAGAATAGAAGGCGTGAGAAATTAGGTACTTCTTTAATTTGGCCCTAAATAATCTTATGTTTTGAGTTTCATTTTTTATATAGATAGGGAGACTATTAAAACTTTTTACTGCCATATAACGCACTCCTTTTTGATAGCACGATAGACTTGCCGATGGAGTATGAAAGACAATTATTTGACATGTATTTATGCTATGAACTGTTGAATTAGTTTCAAAGTTTTCACGATTACTTATGAGGAAAGTTATTAATTAAAAGATATACTGACAAGCCATGGGCATTATTTGTAGTTTTTTGAAAATAGTCCTACAAGATTCTCTAGGTTTGGCACCTACTGTTATTTTAATTACTCTTTTTTGTTGTAGGAATATACTATTACTATCTGTGGAATTTCCCCAGAATATTATTCCAAAACTCATTACCAAGTGGAAGTATGCAAAGTATATTGTTTTTAAGGTATTGATATTTACTATCTTTTGCATAGATCTAATAGCAAAAGAAGCTGAATTTAGTTTGGGGGTAATTTCGTTAATATGATTTTTCCAATTTAACACATTATCGATTTTTAAGCCAAGAAATTTGGCTGTTGTTGTTTCTAATAGGGATCTATTGTTAATTATTGCGCTAAAAATTTGCGAGGTTGAATATGGACAGAATTTAAATTGAATTATGTTAGTTTTGTTACAATTTAATACTAATTTATTGACTGAGAACCAGTCATATATTTTGAAGAGAATTTCCTCTGTTGAAGACTGGAATGTGTTGGAGTTATTAGCTGTAATTACTATACTTGTGTCATCTGCATTTTTAAAGACCACAAAATCTTTAACGTTTGGCATTCTCAGAATGGAAGTAAAGGATGAAATAGTCCCCTCCCTCAATGAGAGGACACCAGGCAGGATTTGTTGGCAATTTCTCAAATGTAATCAAATATACAGAAAAATTTGGGTGTCCACCGTGTGCTGGCACTTAGATTATCCAACGTTTCGGAACTGCATACATATTGTATAGACGTTTCTTTTTAGGAAATCTTTATTGCTATTTGATTTTGTTAAGATCTTCGGCCAATATTTGCTATTTTCACTCATTCGGAAATTGCTCGTTTTTGGGAACGACGAGCTTTAAGATAAAATTAGATGAGGTAATTCCTACGTCATGAGGTAGACAGACACACTTGACATATTACCATAGTAAATATACACATCTGGGCCAATCCTAGTAATTTCATCAGGGGCGAGGAGTCGAAATTCCATTTGAAAATTGAATTTTTTCGCCGAGATCCAATTTAAAACGTAATTGCAACACGGAGCGCTGCCTGGCGTTGAACTCAAGGAAGTCACATTGGAACTCTTTCCACGTAATTAGCTACGTGCTTCAGATGTCGTTGGCTAGCAACATGGCAACCGATTTCTATTAAACATAGTGACAGTTTGATGTTCGCTATATGCGGACGATTCATTAAAAACACAAATATATAAAACAATGGCAATAAAGTCGTGAGCATGAAGTGGCAATGGTTATAGCTGTATTACACGGAAATCATCTAAATGTTCCAGGTTCAGTTCTTGTTCAATACACGACAATCACTAGAGTGAGGGAAGAAAAATATTATATATCAACTCCTTGTACCTCAAAGTAAAATAATTTTACCCCCTTTACACATTAAATTAGGGTTAATGAAGAATTTTGTTAAAGAGATTAATCATGAAACTGAAGCATTGAAACATATCCAGGAAAAATTTCCTGCTATTAGCGACTCAAAAATAAAGGAGGCAGTTTTCAATGTACCGCAAATTAGAGAAATAATGAACGACAATCCCTTCAAATATTTGTTGGAAGGAAAAGAGAGAGCCGTCTGAATTGCATTCAAGGAGGTTGTATTAAATTTTGTGGGTAACCGTAGAAGTGAGAAATATGAACTAGTGCAAAATTTACTGTTGGCGTATGAAACTATGGGTTGTAACATTTTCCTGAAAATTCACTTCCTTCACTCTATCTCGACTTTTTCCCCGAGAATTGTGGCGATTTCAGTGATGAGCATGGTGAGCGCTTTCATCAAGAAATTTCAACTATGAAAAGAAGATAACAAGTAAATTGGAGCACCAATATGCTAACAGACTGCTGTTCACTTCAGCTCGTGATGTACCTGATGCCCAGTATAAAAGAAAATGCAGAAAAAGAAAGCTGTAATCTTCTGAACAATGAGTATGTAATCTTATTGTCGTTATATAAAGCAGTATATTTTTGAATAGATATAAATTCGAAAATTTCTTAAAAACCGTAACCAACAACTGTTTCTTACCGTCATATTGGTATTCAGGAAGGTCAAATTATACAGAAGACATTCATCACCAGACTTCGAGACTTTGGACCCGATACAATAAGTTTACTGTGCATGTACTATAGGTTCTTGACTCGCTGCAGGTAGTGAAAGGTAGAGATGTGTTGAGGTAACAACGTTGCTATTTAGAATAGAGTACGGTAGTATGGGGAAACACTCATATTATGTACATTCTGAAAGTAAATATACATTACACAATGATAATGTCAAAAGAATGTGAAAAGCATTTATTCTCCTGTCTTTTATAAGCATTTGTGTTTAATTATACACAGTGTTAATGGTGGAAATAAACATGTAGCAATTTTAATTTCTTCATTTATCCTATTGGCCGTCTTTAGGAAGTGCAGTTACAGTACCGAAATGCAATGTACTACAAGATACATTCTCAGTGTCTCAAACGTAAATCTTTTTCGGTTGTCTGGCAAAGTTTGTACTGTGGAAAGCTGCGCTCTACGTCGCATGACGTGATAGGAGCAAAACGAAAAAACCTAACATCATCGCAGTCTCTAAGAGACAGTCCTTTATTCTCGGGTGACTCTATGTCCACCAATTTGCTGTTTATGTTACACAATGTTCCATATCCGTTATTTTTACTTAGAATTGATTTCCACTTCTGTTTTACACGTTCAGTAACCGGTGTACATGATGTCTCATTAGTTCTCTGCATCATTTCCTCAATTAATTTGAGGGCTTCCGGCATCTCTTGCTCTGGCTTTTCTAACCGTGTAATAGTTTCAGACACAGTTTGTATGAAAACCAAATTATTCGTCAGAACCTTCAAATCCAGAGCGTTTTCCTTTGCGTATTTGTTGGTATTCATTCTACAGTACCCCCACCCACTGTACGCTTTGCCACTACACTCAGCACGCCGTTATGCGGATTTCCCACTGAACTGCTCTATTGGGTCCGAAGTCTCGAAGCCTGTTCATCACATACTCAGCGCAAAAAAAAAAAAAAAGTTAAAATTTGTTACGCAGCGTAATCGATCTTTTAAAACGGATACCTTGAAATTGTGAATCACTCCAGCACTAGACAGCCACGAATAACGGTCAGGAACTGATGCCAAAATCCTACCATCTGACTTCCTGGTGAGAATCCAACCCCTGACCACTGGATTTGAAGTCAGTAGCCCTAGAACTTAATTTTCAGCGGAAAAACACAATAACAATAATAGCAATAATAGTTGGCTGCAGTTCAGAAGGGCCTGCAACAGTGCGGCATGGCGACCGGCAAGCTATGCAGCGTTTCCCTTGGATAACAATCATTAAAATGGAGTTCCGGTGTCTGGTGGACGCAGTATCGACTATTGTGTCTGTGGCCGCTCCAGTGATTAATCAAACCGCGGCACAGCGCTACAGGGCGCCCCGCAACTGGGCTCACGGCCACAGCCTGCCTCCGAACTCCGGTTCCTTAGGGCGCACTGAGCCAACCAGCGTGTCGGCGTTCATTTATAAGACTGTAGAAAGAACACTGTTGTACCACCACTACTGTGTTACTTGGACATTCATTTATTGGTGTGTGTGTGTGTGTGTGTGTGTGTGTGTGTGTGTGTGTACTAATGCGTTATTCTTCATGCAATTCAAGGACTGGTTGTTTGATAAATAATTTCTGATACTTGTGTATTAAATTCTACAGGGACATCATTTTATTTTTACTTCAATTTTTATTGTACCTGAGTTTTTGAATGTACTTCACTCCCACCCCTTCTACTAATGAAGTTCAACCGTCCTCCACACAGAACTAAGACGGCATATACAGACATAGTAACCTTACGGTCATAGTAAACAGTACGTTCCAAAAATATGTTCGCTTTATCCAGTGATGAAAGAGCTTCCAATAGTGAATCATTTTCTTACAGGTAGGCCTACTGTCGTCCATTTGCCTACGTCGCATCCCGGTTTCCCCCACCAGCTTTTATTCGCCAGCTAGTGGCTGGGCTGTCTTAGCTCTTTTCTGAAAACATTAATTTCTGTTAGGATTTGGACGTCTACGTAATATTATACAACTCTTTAAAATAATTTAAATAACAGGGTCTTATTAAGTAATTAACTATCACGTGATTTCCTCCCTTTCTACGACCCTACGACATAACCACTTGGACGGACAGTAGATAGCATGTTTGGGTAATTTTATCTTTTCGGATCGGGCAGAAGTGAAGATTGAATTTACAGTACGTAAGGTACTCTTATATAGAATAGGTACAGAATTATTTCAACATCAGTTACTGATACGAAGGACGAAACTGGTAATTGGAATTACGTACAATAGTCTATAGTGCGATAATATGCACATTAGAACTGAAGCCTGTATCGAAATGAATGGCCACCATTTTAAAAAATGTGTTTAAATATCCATATTTGATTATTTTTCAATTTAACTTCATTCTCTATATTGTACGCTAATGTGTTATAGACAGTATAATATACACTGCATAATGAATACGTCCGCATGGACAGCTCAGTTCGTGAGTAAAAACACTCATTGTTAATACTATACTGTATTTTGATTAAACAAAAACCTAATGAAAATTATCAAACTCAAAAGCGTAATATTTCCTAGTTTACGTAAATGGATGAACTACTTTCCTTCCCTCCTATACCTAGTAAAGTGATTTGTTTGTATTTTACGCCAGTATCATCGAATCCAGTCGTGGAAGGGGGTAGTAAACGGTGTTTCCGGTTCTTAACTGTTGATTGAAAGGTATAGCCAGGTTAATATTATAAATGTTAGTAAATATAAAATGATGTCCCTGTATATACTAATCCATAATCCGGTAGGTGGACTCCGAATCAGGGTTGCCAGGTGACTTGTATTGTAGGCAAGGTTGCCAGACGTCCTGGATTGTTCTCGATTTTAATGGTGTATTTTGTGTTCTGGATTGAGTTTTACAGTATTTGTCGTTGAGTGTCAAAAGATTGAAAAAAACAGAATTCTTTGTTCTTTTCTGTAGAAATTACTTTTAAAATTCCTCATTCATTTTTCAAGACCCTGTCCAACCTATGTTCATTGTCATCATCAAGATCACCTGATGTCTTCTATTGAATTGTATTGAAATAAAAACGATAATATTACAGTGTGTATTGGGTATTCTACAGTATCTATATTCTTCACTCTCTTTGGAAATTCACTTATTGTGGTAGGATTTAAAAAATGTATCATGAATTTTTCTCTATAGATCAGGCTGTAACATGACTTTTTTAAGACTTTACCAATAATTCAAAGGAAATTTCATAATCTAGAAAAAATGTAATAGTGCATTATGCAACGAGCCTATAATGGTAGTAATTAAGTCGCGAGTTTGTTTATGAAACGAGCGCAAGCGAGTTTCATAATTTTCATACGAGCGTCTTAATTACCATTATAGTCAAGTTTCATACGACTTTTTATGCTCGACCATACTTCTAACTTGAAATTATTCAGAAGTATTCATTTTATTATTACGTGACTGAAGAGCGGAAGTGACCTTGTGCATAGCTCGTAAATTGTGAGATGTGCGCAGACGCGAAAGTATTGATTTTTTCCGAGGAACAGATGTCCGCATTGACCTTGATATAATCTAGAGAGTAAACTAAATATTAACATTGATATAACATTGAAATTAAATTAGACGTTGAAAAACGAGATGACAAATTGAATTTATTTGATATTATTTACAATTAACGCTAATTATTATAGTAAGAGAACATATCCGAGAATAATCGATACTTGCGGTTTTATAATGGTACAATCAGTACAATGGAGATTTCTTATTGGCTGAACAACTGAATTATAATGAATAGGTGTACTTTAATGAGGTGCATTAAAGGGCTACTACCAGGTGTATAATTACTATATTTCGGCATGGTCGAGCATAAAAAATTAAAAGTTTTGACCCTATATAATTACTTGAAATACATAAAACAAATGAAATCAGTCATATTGAAACTTGAATTAATTCAAATGTGTGGCCACGTTAAGGTATGCACTATCATCACTATCCTGGAGTTCTGATGAAACAATCTGGCAACCCTAATTGTACGGGGTGTCCTGTATTTGAGTGAAAAACTTGTCCCGTATTAAACCCAAATGGAACACAAAACTCCGTTATTTACAAATAAGAAAAATATTATGGTTTATTTAACGATGCTCGCAACGTCGCCGGTGTGCCGCAATTTTGTCCCGCAGGAGTTCTTTTACATGCCAGTAAATCTACTGTCATGAGCCTGTCGCATTTGAACATGTCGCATTTGAGCACACTTAAATGCCATCGACCTGTGCCGGGATTGAGGCCGCAACCTCGAGCACAGAAGGCCAGCGCTATACCGACTATTCTACCCAGACTGACTTTAGAATCAAAATGTCGTAGACTGTCAACGGTTTTTTAAATTTTATTTTAATCAATACTTTTATTGTTTGTACGGATGTCATGTGATACAAATAAAATAAACAGTCACGATTTAATCAATATCTATATATGTAGAAACGTCACAACAAAACAAATTTGAACCTCTACTGCTGATACAGCAGTGTTACTTTACTGTGTGACGTAAGTGTTTCAAACCAAATTGAGTATTTCTTGTCCGCATGAAACTAATTAAATATTTCGCGATATATCTACGGGGTTAAATGACGGGCTGTACTTCATGCCAAATTAATAAAATAAAACCCTCCGCGCATATGGATCCCTTTAACTAAGAAACCAACAAGTGACCGGGGGTACAGTTACATATTTAATGTTAATGTTTGTCAGTTGTCAACACGTCAGATCTCAGCATGAGACAATATAGCATAATACCGATAACGGTACAAGAAACATGAGTGCTACGACAAAGTCTACTTGCCACAAGAGCAATGTTTGTACTGTAACGTTCGTTACCAATAAAATTGAAACATATTCTCGACAAAGAACACTAAATGGACAGAGTTTAATAATAATACAGTGAAATTAAGAAACATATGAATGACGGCAAATTAACGACCTTTGTTCAAGTCCGGAAAACACAATCAAAGTGCATGCATGACGACTCACCAACTCGACTGTTGCTCTCCTCCCTGGAAAGGAAAGAAACGGATTCATGAGTGACAACTAACTACAATATAAAACATATATAGGTGCCTATTGTTGCTGGTGATGTAATAATCATGTTATTTCTACTGATATAAGTGCCTATTGTTGCTGGTGATGTTATAATCATATTGTTACTACTGATATAGGTGCCTATTGTTGCTGGTGATGTTATAATCATGTTGTTACTACTGATATAGGTGCCTATTGTTGCTGGTGATGTTATAATCATATTGTTACTACTGATATAGGTGCCTATTGTTGCTGGTGATGCTATAATCATGTTGTTACTACTGATATAGGTGCCTATTGTTGCTGGTGATGTTATAATCATGTTGTTACTACTGATATAGGTGCCTATTGTTGCTGGTGATGTTATAATCATGTTGTTACTACTGATATAGGTGCCTATTGTTGCTGGTGATGTTATAATCATGTTGTTACTACTGATGTAGGTGCCTATTGTTGCTGGTGATGTTATAATCATGTTGTTACTACTGATATAGGTGCCTATTGTTGCTGGTGATGTTATAATCATGTTGTTACTACTGATATAGGTGCCTATTGTTGCTGGTGATGTTATAATCATGTTGTTACTACTGATGTAGGTGCCTATTGTTGCTGGTGATGTTATAATCATGTTGTTACTACTGATGTAGGTGCCTATTGTTGCTGG
This sequence comes from Periplaneta americana, assembly GCF_040183065.1. Taxonomy (NCBI): domain Eukaryota; kingdom Metazoa; phylum Arthropoda; class Insecta; order Blattodea; family Blattidae; genus Periplaneta; species Periplaneta americana. Next base: position 2,404,609 of record NC_091131.1, on the reverse strand, counting down.
TGATGTTATAATCATGTTGTTACTACTGATATAGGTGCCTATTGTTGCTGGTGATGTTATAATCATGTTGTTACTACTGATATAGGTGCCTATTGTTGCTGGTGATGTTATAATCATGTTGTTACTACTGATGTAGGTGCCTATTGTTGCTGGTGATGTTATAATCATGTTATTACTACTGATATAGGTGCCTATTGTTGCTGGTGATGTTATAATCATGTTGTTACTACTGATATAGGTGCCTATTGTTGCTGGTGATGTTATAATCATGTTGTTACTACTGATGTAGGTGCCTATTGTTGCTGGTGATGTTATAATCATGTTGTTACTACTGATGTAGGTGCCTATTGTTGCTGGTGATGTTATAATCATGTTGTTACTACTGATATAGGTGCCTATTGTTGCTGGTGATGTTATAATCATGTTGTTACTAATGATGTAGGTGCCTATTGTTGCTGGTGATGTTATAATCATGTTGTTACTACTGATGTAGGTGCCTATTGTTGCTGGTGATGTTATAATCATGTTGTTACTACTGATGTAGGTGCCTATTGTTGCTGGTGATGTTATAATCATGTTGTTACTACTGATATAGGTGCCTATTGTTGCTGGTGATGTTATAATCATGTTGTTACTACTGATATAGGTGCCTATTGTTGCTGGTGATGTTATAATCATGTTGTTACTACTGATGTAGGTGCCTATTGTTGCTGGTGATGTTATAATCATGTTGTTACTACTGATGTAGGTGCCTATTGTTGCTGGTGATGTTATAATCATGTTGTTACTACTGATGTAGGTGCCTATTGTTGCTGGTGATGTTATAATCATGTTGTTACTGCTGATATAGGTGTCTATTGTTGCTGGTGATGTTATAATCATGTTGTTACTACTGATGTAGGTGCCTATTGTTGCTGGTGATGTTATAATCATGTTATTACTACTGATATAGGTGCCTATTGTTGCTGGTGATGTTATAATCATGTTGTTACTACTGATGTAGGTGCCTATTGTTGCTGGTGATGTTATAATCATGTTGTTACTACTGATGTAGGTGCCTATTGTTGCTGGTGATGTTATAATCATGTTGTTACTACTGATATAGGTGCCTATTGTTGCTGGTGATGTTATAATCATGTTGTTACTACTGATGTAGGTGCCTATTGTTGCTGGTGATGTTATAATCATGTTGTTACTACTGATGTAGGTGCCTATTGTTGCTGGTGATGTTATAATCATGTTGTTACTACTGATGTAGGTGCCTATTGTTGCTGGTGATGTTATAATCATGTTGTTACTACTGATATAGGTGCCTATCGTTGCTGGTGACGTTATCAGTGATATAGTTGCGTATTGTTGTTTACCATGGTATTGGTCACTGCTCTGTGTTGTGCTTGTGGTAGTGATATTGCTGTGCTGTCTCTGCTGCTGCCGATTTCCCAATACTGAACCCGAGGCGGTACACGAAGTGGAAACTTCAGCCACCAACACCTCAGCGAGTAACTTGCAATAATCCTGATCTGGGTCAATCCAGTTTACATCCCCCTGTCCCTGTGTCCTCCGGGCTTCCTCATGGCGTTAATGTGCGCAGCGTAATGCAGTGCTGCATACTGATAGGGGCGCAGGCCGGGTGTCGAGCTGGTTTGCGATGCTCGCGTGTTTCTCGAGGTGCTCTGGCTTCACTATTGCCTTTGCACTATTTGGTAACAGTTCAAAATAATCCTGGGAATTTATCTCAGAACCTTCATATACTGCGGTTTGATGGTAACTACCTTAAAAGCATTCCTGTTGACAAAGAGAATTCCATATCTATATAAAAGTCAATGTGGCTATGTATGTATGTATGTATGTATGTATGTATGTATGTATGTACTCTATATAAATCTACACGCTTTGGTCGATATTTGTCAAAGTTTGCACATTTAACCTTCATAACCAGGAGAAGAACATAAGCTGCATTAAAATCGGACAAATGGACGTTGAATTAATTAGAAAGTTAAAAAAATAAAAATAAATACGATCAAACATTCATGTATAATATTAAAATGCAATCTTGTGCAGTCAATTGTTCTTTATTATTGTCTGTTGTATTCAACATCGACTTCCATGAGGCCATGAAAAAATAACAAGAAATTAAATAACATTGTTGATACATGATGAAGACCAATATGTAGACAATTTACGCAATAAATATTATCTTTACGCAGTCCAGAACCATATTATGAGTTTCTCAAGACAGTTAGAGGTAGTGAGCAGACTGTGTTTTACCAACAGCATTCTTGAATTCCTCGAAACCGTAAGGACTGCCAACAAATAATTTAATGCTGCCATCATGAACTGCGACCATCTTAGGGAATGTACTGCCCTTCACAGAGTCTGGAACGGGACGAATGGACAAATATATTGGGAGCCTAGGGCCCAATTGTATAAAACTCCCTGACTAAAGATCAACTTTGATTGAAGATCGAAAAGTGAACCGAGTTCACACACTTCTTCTATTGTATAAAACTTTTCTGCGATCAAATTACCTTGGTTCAAATGCAATCTAGTTCACGTGAAAAGGATTTGGCAACATCGCATAAACAGGTGAAATACGTGATGCGCGGACAGGTTTGTTCAGTGTTGCCAATCTAGCGACTTTAACTCTTTTTTCAACAACAATTTCTTTTAACTTTTATATGGCTTAAATAGGGATTTAGTGACCTTTTTAGCACCCCATAGTGACAAAATTTAACCTTTCTTTGTTGATAATGAGAAATCTAACGACTTTACAACTACTTTTTGGCGACTTTCCGTACACACTGTTGGAGACACTGGCTTTTTGTGCAATGTAAATAATGGCGGACAATAAGAAGAAGGTTGACTGTTCTCCGAGTTGTTATCATGTTATGGTGTTTGATACTGCTAAACATAATAAAGCTTTATAAAACGACAATTTTCGTTTAGTAATACAGTTAATTGAAAATTTATTAATGTACCTATCATATCCATTAATAATTAATGGTTGTTATAAACATAATATAATTACTTATAGGTTATGTTATTTGATACTGCTGAACACGATAGAGCCTTATAAAATATAAGATTGTGTATTAAGGCAAAAAATTGAAAGAAATATATATAAATGTACCTATCATATCTATTAATATTAATAATAATGGATTTTTTATTTGCACAATCTGTCACTCGTATATTTCAAACAGAAAAGAAATAACTGAACTTGGATCATCTAACTTAATCGGAGAAATTTCTTCAGTCAAAGTTGACTTTAGTTTGAGACAAATTAATCTCAGATTAGACTTTATACAACACAAAATTCCAAGTTCAGCAGAAACAAGGATCAATTTAACCTCTGATCTAAGATTAAATGGTTTATACAATCGGGCCTAGGGGTACTATGCATAGACATTTCGCTAGCCCGCGCTACGAGCGTGCTAAACTAGCCCCGGCTATCGACTGATTACTTGTACAGGATTCATATCATATCACATCGCTAACACTGGTTTATGAATACGAAAGACGTTAGTTCGCTGATTATCCGCCGGAAGCCCGCGCTAAGAATGTCTATGAATACGGCCCTAGAAGACTAATGGTGAGTTGCAATAGTCTGGAGCATAGGCTTAATAATAATAATAATAATAATAACAATAATAATAATAATAATAATAATAATAATACACCAGAATAAATAAAAACATACGTATATATTAAAAACAATTGAACGTAAGGCACATAATGAAATGTTTTGTTTTCGATACCTGATCTACAGCTGTTTAATTTGAGTTAACCCTGGCAGGCATTTGGCTAAGAGGTTAATTAATTCATGTAATTGACTCTAAGGAAAGATTCATCTTTTAGGGATGAGGAAAGCTTAGTAAAGACAATTAGTTTTGGTTGTCTATAGTTGGATTTCCGAGATTTCTGAAAATTCTAATAACCAGTTTAATTAAAAATAGAAGCAAAAATGAAAACCCGGACAATTCCGGGTGATTTAAGCTAGTATTTATATATTTATGTGTGCCCGGCCCATTTCTACATGGAAAGACTTCAGACTCGCAGCAATTTTGTTGTCTCTGAGCAGCAATGAATTCGTGTCCGGTTGTTAACAGAGAAGTAGTTCGTTTCTTTTCCGGGGATCGAACTGAGCAAGACCCACTGCTGTCAGGAAGGTCCGGTTCCGCCTGATGAATGTTTTATTATATTTCTCCGAGATTGTTACGCAATCGATCAATCAGTGAGTGAGTCAATCAATCAATACCGCAGGTACAGCCGGGAATTGCTCGTATCCAGCTAGAAGACCACCTGGGCCCGATAGGAGGAACAGGGTGTTCCACAAGCTGCAGACCAAGTAGCTTATTCATCTGGGATGTTACGCGGAAGAAGGAGAAATGCGAAGGTGAAAACCAGAGGATTAACAGAAAGAGGAAAAAGAATGAGATGCGAAAGAAAGAGGCCGAGAGCAGAAAGGAGTCAAAACAAACAAGATAAGCAGAGATGAGAAGGAAAGAAAGAGAAGTTTGAGAGAAGAGAGTAGGACAAAGAAGATGGGAAGAAAAGAAAGGAAGATGAGACGGACGTCATGGAAGGGATAACAGTTGAGGAGCACGAGAGATGCAAAGGAAATGAAAGGCGAAAATGAAGTCAGAAGTAGGGGACGAAAAGAAGCAGTTGCCCACTTACACTGACGGCCTGCATAACGTGCGAGTCTGGACAACCCTGGTATAAATTAAAATAATCCCCGGTAAGCTGCAGCATGTTTCATTGTTCCCACACGAGAGAGCGCTAGTGTTCTCCTTGAGAAGATAGCACCGGCAACATCAAAACAACCGAGAGGAATATTCATGAGGACCAGCGGCCCGGGTTCGACAGTGACGTGGCGACAATGCCAGTGACGGATGTCTGACGTCACAACCCGGAAAAGACATTCGGGTGAATGCGGGCTCTGATCGCTTCGTTTCAACTTAATGTTTTACCAGGCAGGTGAATAAAACCTTAGTGACAGCGTACGAGAAGACATTAATGCTAGTGTTGCGACTTCTAGCACCATAATCCGCAATAATGATACAGTGAAACTTCCCTTAACGGACACTTCCCAATAGCGGACTCCTCTCAATAGCGGACATTTTAAAATTCCCCTGCAAAATAACATTGGCCCTTATGATAAAATTCTTCCAAATAGCGGACATTCTCAATAACGGACGCGAACACTGAAATGTATCTCCCAACAACAATTAAAACTTCCAAATAACGGACAGCGTGAAAGAAAAAAAGGAAAAGACGGTTGTAAATTAAACGGAATTCTTTGCAACAATCATTATCGTGCATTTGAACGTTCTTGTACTTTATTGAAGGTAAGCAGCACAGTTGTTAGTTGTGATACTGTACGTGAGCAGTCCGTACTTTCTCAGTTTGTCAAGTTGAGTGTTCGGAAGTACAGTCACATTAAAAATGTCACAAAAATGTAAACGTTTGTCACTAAAAGAGAAAGTGGATATTGTAAAGCATTGTGGGAAGGAGAAATTAAGTATTCGTGAGCTGGCCACACAGTTTAATGTGGGAAGAACTCAGGTTAGTGATGTTTATTTCACTTACAAACATTTACTGGTACGATTTCTCTCTCGATGAATACTGTAAACAATCTCACTGTCTACTGTACTGTACTGTAAAATATAGTGTTGAATATGTATGAGAAATTTTAATGTACTGTATACATACTAACGATTTTCTAAACAGCGGACACTTCTCAATAACGGACATTCAATTTTTCCCCGGCGGTGTCCGCTATTGGGAAGTTTCACTGTATTGATATCGGTGATATATAGATATGTAATATGTAATGCTATGTGTCACAAAGGTTATGGTGAGGTTTCAGAGGATTCTATTTTTTGAATGGATAGAGTTGTAAATATAATATTGGTGCTAGATGAAAATAAAACTCTCTACGTTTTTCATATGTATAGAATTTACAAGTTAATTAAGATTTGTTAATATTTGGAATGAGTTCTTTGTTTTTTTTAGGCTAAATTGTTTTCCACGAATAATTACCACTCTAGTGAAGAGGTCCCTTCCTGTAGCCTTTACACAGGCTTTTCTTCAATAATAATATTGCACTTCCTCCATATTTTAAACATTAAACAATTTTAATATTGCAAATATACAAAATTATAGTCCTGACTTTTCTGAAAGACACTGAGATCGTGCTCAGGGAAGCATTCAGTACATAATACACTTTTACTACGGCAAACTACTTCTGACCAATAAAAGGGTAAGTAACAACGTATTTCAACTAATCACGACTGCTTATCCTACCATTTTTATCACCTCTCTAACATTTGTTGTTTATTATCTCCCTAGCATTTGTTTCTTTGTTCGCCAACATTGTACTTTCAATAATTCTATCTTTTAAAATGATTCATGTTTTTCCGTCATCCTTAATTAAAACTTTTCTATCATTTATCTTGTTTATATTATTTGGGTTATGTTGTAGCTTCTGCTGTATCAGGGACTGTTTAATATATATTGATAATTGAAGTGGAATGCAACTGTTTTAATAAAAATGAAACTGAATCAACAAAGCCTTCTTGACTACCAATCGTCCATAGAGTTCAGTGAAGATTTTGTAGTTGGCACAACTGGTAACAAAACAGCTCTCATAACACGCTACTGCCATCTAGTGGAATATTTGTACTGATGAAATGGTACAAGAATACATTTCTAAGACAGTTTAGTATTTCAGTAAGTCAATTAATATTTTATGCTCGACCATGCCGAAATGTAGTAATTATACACCTGGTAGCAGACCTTTAATGCATGTCATTAAAGTACACCTACTCATTAAAGGTCAGGTCTTTCAGCCAATGACAACTCAGGTTACAACTGTTCAGACAATGAAAGGTCAGCTTTCTACCTTATAAAACTGCAAGTACAGATTATTCTCGGATATGCAATCGAAAGTCACGGAGGCTGGAAATCCAATACTGTCGCAGAAGGTTATGTTCTGTTACTATAATAATTAGCGTTAATTGTAAATAATATTCAAATAAATTCAATTTGTCATCTCGTTTTTCAATGTCTAATTTTATTTCAATGTTATCTCTGTAGGTTCTTATGGCCTAGCAAGGTCAATGTGCACATCTGTTCCTCGGAAAAAATCAATACTTTCGCGTCTGCGCACATCTCACAACATACGGGACATTGCTCCAGGTCAGATACAATAAAATTAATAATATCAAGCTAGAAATATGGTCGAGCATAAAAAGTCGTATGAAACTCGCCTATAATGGTAATTAAGAAGCTCGTATGAAAATTATGAAACTGGCTTGCGCTCGTTTCATAAATATCCATACTCACTTCTTAATTACCTTCATTATAGGCTCGTTGCATAATGTACTATTATTGTATTAGAGTAACTTACTTTATTTCTTCTCATTTTTATATACTTTCTTCTAATCATGTAATAATCAATTAAATCGCACTCGAGTTTTGATTGTCTATAGGTAAATCAAAACATCTAGTGAGACTGCATGGACAAATTGCAAGAAATAACATCTTCAAAATTAAAGTTCACTCATAACACAGTGCTCACAGACATTTTAAAATTAAAACTGTTTCAGTTAACTAGATGAGGATATTTCTTTATTAATTTGTTATAACTTCTATGGCCGGTGTTACTACTTTGATTGTATGCAGTGCTCGTTAAACACTTGGGTTCAAACAAACGTATTGTATCCATGCCTTTGGTTTTGTGTTTGTGAGTATATGATTTGAAGTATGTGTGATTTTTATGTAAAAATAATACATTATGCAACGAGCCTATAATGGTAGTAATTTTCGTACGAGCGTTTTAATTACCATTATAGTCAAGTTTCATACGACTTTTTATGCTCGACCATATTCCTAACTTGAAATTATTCATACCTAAGTATTCATGTTATTCTTATCTGACTGAGGAGCGGAACTGACCTTGTGCAATACCTCGTAAATTGTGAGATGTACGCAGACGCGAAAGTATTGATTTTTTCCGAGAAACAAATGTCGACATTGACCTTGATATAATCTAGAGAGTAAAATAAACATTAATCTTGATATAGCCTTGAAATTAAATTAGACATTGAAAAACGAGATGACAAATTGAATTTATTTGAATATTATTTACAATTAACGCTAATTATTATAGTAACAGAACTGACTTTATTTCAAATATAGGTGATTTATTGTGCAATTGGTGAAATGAATTTGCGGGAATGTGCTTTGTGAAAGGCTGGAAGATGACGGTGAATTCAAGTTAATTTGTGTGTTGTTTTTTTCGATTGAGTTTAATATTGTATTTGAGATTTCAATTTTATTTTGGATCGATTCTTCAACATAACCTTCTCCGACTGTATTGGATTTCCAGCCTCCGAGAATAATCGATACTTGCGCTTTCATATTGCTACAATGGTATTTTTTGATTGGTGGAACACCTGAACTCTAATGAATAGGTGTACTTTAATGAGGTCCATTAAAGGGCTGCTACCAAGTGTATAATTACTACATTTCGGCACAGTCGAGCATAAAAAATAATAATACATTGATATAAATTTGATGTATTTTCAGAATTTTAAATTCAATAAACATTTCATCGGTGGAATAATGAATAGGCCTTTTTAGATATATTCTAATTAATCTTATCTGTAATAAATCTGGTGGAATAAGGTTAGTCTTACAAGCACTACCCCATCCTAATATTCAATACTGAGTTACAGACTGAAATAAGTCTGAATTATTGATTACAGCACATGGATACGGAGGCTAGTGATATCAAAGTAGCTCTATCAGTTGGTCTAGCAGTATTGAGCTGTGTTGCAGCTCGTGTTCCGCTGGTAAATTGACTTTGTGAAAATCAGAACATGACTGCGAGCCCAGGTAATGGCGGGCACTGACAGAAGATTGATGAAATGATCAGCGTCATGGGGCGGGGGATGAAACAACCACCACCCCTCAAAGGAATACATTTTTAATAACTATATCGGACCAGTGACGTGCGTCAAAGGGAATTTCAGCGGCTGTTTTGAAAACATGTGTCGGTAAATGCGACCAAAAAATGTAACGCTGATGTTATCACAAAGTGGGAGTGTATGCCCCGAACTAATTGCTACTCCTGCAATCAAGAATACCATTTTTGGGATCAATTCTTAGCGTATACAAGGAATTCCTAAAATAATCGCAATATCACATATGACAAAGTACTATTGTTTAATAGTCGCCCCCACGGTTAAGGGTATATGTACGTGAACGACTACAAATATTATCAGAAAATATAGGCTCTTTTTTCCAAAATTTTATAAGGAAATGTCCACACCTGTGGAGTAACGGTCAGCGCGTCTGGCCGCGAAACCAGATGGCCCGGGTTCGAATCCCGGTCGGGGCAAGTTATCTGGTTGAGGTTTTTTCCGGGTTTTTCCCTCAACCCAATACGAGCAAATGCTGGGTATCTTTCGGTGCTGGACCCCGGACTCATTTCACCGGCATTATCACCTTCATATCATTCAGACGCTAAATAACCTAGATGTTGATAGAGCGTCGTAAAATAACCAAAGAAAATAAATAAAATATAAGGAAATGACCTCATTATTAGACAAAAATTACGAGGTATCACAACAAGACTTATTAGAACTTAAATATCTGATAAAAGTATAAAAAGTTTACTAATAATATTTTTTTGAATTCACTCTTTACTTTAAATTAAATTTTCTAAAATTTGAAAATTTTCACACATTATTTCATAACTTCACAACCATTAGAGATAGAATTCTGAAATTTTGTACACTGATTTAATATGCATTTATGCAAAAGGTAGACTACAATAATGACCATTTCTTTGAAAATAGAAAAATTAGGTCACAAAACATTATATGGATTGTAATATATTTTATATAGGAAAAATTAAAAATTAATTGTATTAAACTAAACAACTCTACATGTCTGAGAGTAGTATAATTTTCAGAAATAAGTGTTTATTACATGCAAGAAAAATATTAAAGATGTCAGAGAGACCATAACAATGTTATGGTTACAAATGATGTAACTGCAGAATTTTTTGTTTGTTTTTTTTTTTTCATACTGTGATAAAATTGGTGAAAAATATTATTAGTAACCTTTTTATACTCTTATCAGATATTTAAGTTCTAATAAGTCTTGATGCGGTACCTTGTAATTTTTGTCCAATTGTGAGTTCATTTTCTTATAAAATTTTAGAAATTTAGAGCATGCATTTTCTGATAATATTTGTGGTAGTTCACGCACATATACCCTTAAGTGCTCTCCTCTAGATCTAAAGATTGCCGGTTCAAACCCGGCTGGATCGATGGACTTTTCAGGAAGCAAGTCTTCCTGGATAACATATGAACAAAATTTCTCCTCTCTCACATCCTAGTAATACCTTAGTTACGCACTACGTGGCGTTTGAGTGTCCCTCTGCCCCTGTCGGCAAATAAGTGTAACTAAATTCCTTGTAGGTGTTGAAACGTCCGTCAGGGGTATCTATATTCCAACATTGGAACGATCGGTTAAACACCTACATTGTTTAACAGTCTGCTACGTACTAGGGGGAAGTACTGAAATTTGATTTTTCCGCTAATTGATGTACAATTTTTATTTTCTGTATGTAGAAATACCAAAGCTGCAACAACTTAAATTCGAGATTACTTAAAAAACTTTTAGGTCAAACTTAAAAAATGTACTAGGATACAGTAATTCACTAAAATTGACACATCTAAGATATTTTAAAAGATAAAGTGAAGATTTCTATGAAGTTTTACTCCTAAAAGCAAGTTATTTAAAATGTTTATGCTCGACCAAGCCGAAATGTAGTAATTATACACCTGGTAGCAGCCCTTTAATGGACCTCATTAAAGTACACCTATTCATTAAAGTTCAGGTGTTCCACCAATCAGAAAATACCATTGTAGCAATATGAAAGCGCAAGTGTCGATTATTCTCGGATATGCAATCGAAAGACAACTGTTTTCGCGACAATTTTAGTAGACGCTGGCGGCGACATCACAACATTGAAACGTCACGGAGGCTGGAAATCAAATACTGTCGCAGAAGGTTATGTTGAAGAATCCATCCAAAATAAAATTGAAATCTCAAATACAATATTAAACTCAGTCGAAGAAAACAACACACAAATTAACATCAATTCACAGTCATCTTCCATCCTTTCACAACGCACATTCCCGCAAATTCATTTCACCAATTGCACAATAAATAACCTATATTTGAAATAAAGTCAGTTCTGTTACTATAATAATTAGCGTTAATTGTAAATAATATTCAAATAAATTCAATTTGTCATCTTGTTTTTCAATGTCTAACTCAATTTCAAGGTTATATCAAGATTAATGTTTATTTTACTCTCTAGATTATATCAAGGTCAATGTCGACATTTGTTTCTCGGAAAAAAATAATACTTTCGCGTCTGCGCACATCTCACAATTTACGAGATATTGCACAAGGTCACTTCCGATCTTCAGTCAGATAAGAACAACATGAATACTTATGAATAATTTCAAGTTAGAAATATGGTCGAGCATAAAAAGTCGTATGAAACTTGACTATAATGGTAATTAAGACGCTCGTATGAAAATTATGAAACTCACTTGCGCTCGTTTCATAAACATACTCGCGTCTTAATTACTACCATTATACGCTCGTTGCATAATGTACTAGTATGCATAGTTTTAATATTGACTTTCAAAATTTTAAGATACACAATTATATTTTTCAGAAGGAAATTTAGAAATACTTTTATAGAAATGTCAATTTTTTTTTTCAAATGTAACGAAATAGCATTATCTCCTGGCTTAGTTGTCTCATGAATGATGCCTTAATATCTCCGAACAGTTGGCTAAACAACAACAACAATTAGTGTAATGAGAACGCGATGATTTCCTTGTCTCTCCACATTCCGCGTTGAACCCGAAGGAGCAACTCATATGGTTCCCCAGTTCACATCTTGTGTTCTAGGAAATGCATACAATTGAGGGTGACGTCACGCAGGCCAGGAATAAGCGTCTTGTGCACAGTTAAGCTGCACATATTGCTGTTCCGGCTGCATATTAAAAAGTAGAGCAGTTCGATTCTATACACAATATTGTGGAATTAATGCTGACCATATCAAAGCCGTGCACGTCATCAGCGAAGGGGAGAATTTATACATTGATATTTGCAACCCTTTCCGGCAATATTGGTGGCTCCATCCCATGGCAGGGGAAGAGCTGCGTATGTCCTTGTTAATCATTACCAGCTCATAATTTTATGATCAAGGTATTGTTGTTACTCATAAAGTAATTTTGGACTATTTCGAAGAGAGTTGCTTGAAATTCGTCCATTATTGATGAATATACAGGGACATCATTTTATTTTCACTAACATTTTTAATATTAACCTGGCTATACCGTTAGAGAACCGGAAATACAGTTTGCTATCCCCTTCCACGACTGAAGTTCGATGATACTGGCGTAATATACAAACAAATCACTTTACTAGGTATAGGAGGGAAGAAAAGTAGTTCATCCATTTACGTAAACTAGGAAATATCGCGATTTTGAGTTCGATAATTTTCAATAGGTTTTTGTTTAATCAAAATACAGTACAGTATTAACAATGAGTGTTTTTACTCACGAACTGAGCTTTCCATGCGGACGTATTCATTATGCGGTGTATATTATAATGTCTACAGCACATTAGCGTACACTATAGAGAATTAAGTTAAATTAAAAAATAATCGTAATATGGATATTTCTCAAACACCCTTAACCTATGTTCCTCTCTCAGAGTGAGAGTCCAAGTTTCACAACCATACACAACAACCGGTAATATAACTGTTTTATAAATTCTAACTTTCAGATTTTTGGACAGCAGACTGGATGATAAGAGCTTCTCAACCGAATAATAACACGCATTTCCCATATTTATTCTGCGTTTAATTTCCTCCCGAGTGTCATTTATATTTGTTACTGTTGCTCCAAGGTATTTGAATTTTTCCACCTCTTCGAAGGATAAATCTCCAATTTTTATATTTCCATTTCGTACAATATTCTGGTCACGAGACATAATCATATACTTCGTCTTTTCGGGATTTACTTCCAAACCGATCGCTTTACTCGCTTCAAGTAAAATTTCCGTGTTTTCCCTAATCGTTTGATAAATCGTTTAATATGTTACTTAATTGAAATTGTATTTAAATAATTAAATTGCGATCATTTTGGTCCAGAGACCACTCATTTGTGCAATGTATTCCTTTAACATGTTTCTTAATTGTCATTACATGCAACTATAGTTTAATGATGATTGACATATCATTTAGTTTTATTGTGTATACTTTATATTACTTGCTATATGGTTCCATTGAATTATGATAATAACTTAATTTTAACCCTTGTGTTCTACGTCTTCAGTAAATGGCGCTTGGCCCACTATGGTTCTGAAACCGTCAAATAACTTAAATAGTGATACAGCATAAACAGTGATATGTAATTATATTTCTTTCTTTCGAAAATGTAAGAATTCCAATGTACCATTGCCATGGAATGAATAAATGTGTTTCTTCTTCCTACTCAAAAATTTTATATTTTGCACATGGGAATTACGGCAGGAACAACAACGCTACAATCTGGGGCGGCGGTGAAAACGTATTGTATTATTATTTTAAAAGTCTATCAGACCTATCGGAAATCATTTTTAAAGAAACTTTTGATAGGTAACATTTTTCACAAAAAAAAACAACAATAATAAGCGAGATATTTCGATTTAATTCAGGCCCCGTTAAATGAAGTATTTTGAATGCCATATAGCCTAAAATCTAAATTACAACGAACTTAATTTACATTTGAATTTTCATCGAAATCCGTTTAGCCATTATCGCGTGAAAAGGTAACAAACATCCAGACAGACAGACATACAAACAAAAATTTCAAAAAAGCGATTTTCGGTCTCAGGATGAATAATTATACATGTTAACACCAATTATTTTTGGAAAAGGGAAAATTACCAGAAAATTTTCGGCTACATATTTATTATTATATTATATTATATAAAAAGTGCGTTGATAACGGACGTACTCAGATAAGAAAGTTTTTAATTTGTTGTGGGGGCTCTTGAATCTCAGAAGCAACAACTTTTACAACAGCGCAACATAATCTGCTTGGCTCATTACCCAATTTTTTTTTTGCATTGCATTTATTGCATATATAGTCTATTTTATATATTTTAACACGATTCAATTGAGCATAGTTAAAATTTGAATTATAAAATAATGGATTGCTAAGCTAACGTACTATTACTGCGTACTAAATCAATACACTCTCGTTGTTCGTTAATTCTCTGAGATTAAAATGAGTGTGTACATAAATATTATTTTAAGAAATACAGAAAACGAATGTACAAAAAAGCCTATCAAATTTTCTGTGCATAGGAATAGTTTAATAGCTATCGATTGTTGCTGTCCAAGGCCCCTTTTTCGATTGTTGTTGCCCAAGGCCCCTTATAGACGAAGTCATTTGTTATTTCATTGCACCGTCTTAGATGGCGTTATTTTAATTTTAAAACTCATTTATCTCATTAAATATCAGTCCTATCAAAATTTTGTAAGGGATAAAACTTATTTATATACTGATTTATGTATTTACTTACTTGTTTATTTATATACTTTTTATATATTAATTCACTGATTTATTTATTTACTTACTGATTTAATTATTCATTTATATAGTATTTTATATATTCATTTACTGATTTATTTATTTACTGATTTACTTATTCATTTATACACTTTTTATATATCCATTTACTGATTTATTTATTTAAATATATACATATTTATAATTATTTATATACTGATTTATTTATTTATTTATTCATTTATGTACTTTTTATAAAGTCATTTACTGATTTATTTATTTATTTACTGATTTACTTATTCATTTATATATTTTTTATATATGCATTTACTGATTGATTTATTTAATTAAATACATATTTATTTATTTACTTATTTATTTATATAATTATTTATATGTTCATTTACTGATTTATTTATTTATTCATTTACTTATGTATTTACTTAAATATTTATTCATTTACTTATCTACTTATTTATTCATTTAATTATTGGTCTGTTGGAAAGATAAAATTAACTCTTATTGTGTTGTATTAACTTATATGTATTTCGTTTACAGCTATGTATTAATTTTCTATTGAATGGAAGGGAAGTCGAATGGCTGTAACTCTGCCAGTCAAAATAGAGCATTAAATTAAAACAGAAAAACGACATGGTCGGTTTTACCACAAATCAGAAAACAAAAGTTCATCAAAAGTTTTATCGTCAATAGATTGAATAAATTGAAGCTTAGAGTGATATTTTTCATACAATATCAAAACCGCTTTCACTTTAAAGTGGAAGTAAACAAAATCACGTGATAGCTAGTGCATTTCTCCGCAACGTGCCGCTTTCTATTGGCCTTCACATCTTCAAGCAGGCTTAAATTGTCCCGCCTATTTTCAAATATGACATAAAGTTGAATCGCTGTTATAATGACAGCAACTTGTTCCGCATTGTTAGATGGACTTGCATAAGAAACCGTTTCTATGCACATCTTCCCTAGTAACGAACTGTGTGCATCACATTAATTAATACTAAACAGTTGAATCGCTGTTATAATGACAGCAACTTGTTCCGCATTGTTAGATGGACTTGCATAAGAAACCGTTTCTATGCACATCTTCCCTAGTAACGAACTGTGTGCATCACATTAATTAATACTAAACAGTTGAATCGCTGTTATAATGACAGCAACTTGTTCCGCATTGTTAGATGGACTTGCATAAGAAACCGTTTCTATGCACATCTTCCCTAGTAACGAACTGTGTGCATCACATTAATTAATACTAAACAGTTGAATCGCTGTTATAACGACAGCAACTTGTTCCGCATTGTTAGAAGGACTTGCATAAGAATCCGTTGCTATGCACATCTTCCCTAGTAACGAACTGTGTGCATCACATTAATTAATACTAAACAGTTGAATCGCTGTTATAACGACAGCAACTTGTTCCGCATTGTTAGATGGACTTGCATAAGAATCCGTTGCTATGCACATCTTCCCTAGTAACGAACTGTGTGCATCACATTAATTAATACTAAACAGTTGAATCGCTGTTATAACGACAGCAACTTGTTCCGCATTGTTAGATGGACTTGCATAAGAATCCGTTGCTATGCACATCTCCCCTAGTAACGAACTGTGTGCATCACATTAATTAATACTAAACAGTTGAATCGCTGTTATAACGACAGCAACTTGTTCCGCATTGTTAGATGGACTTGCATAAGAATCCGTTGCTATGCACATCTTCTCTAGTAACGAACTGTGTGCATCACATTAATTAATACTAAACAGTTGAATCGCTGTTGTGATAAAAACTCGTTCTTGAATATATCATGTGGTAGCTGTTCGGAAGGAAGTTTTGGTGTCATCATTTTCTTTTCCAACGAAACAACCTGTCTCATTTTGAATTTATATTTACGTTTATGTTTATTTATGACACAACATTAAAAAGGTAAGTACTGTTTTACAGTGAAAACTCCAAGTCATAAAATTCTGTCACCGTTTTGAAATCGGTCGTCATCATAATCAATATATTTCTAAACGGTCATCACAATGCTTTAAGAGCAGGCAGGCCTCCTGGGCACGGCGATCAGTCTTGTTATCGATATGGCCGTCATTCCAATAGTCTGCACAAATAATTGTTCAGCGGTCGACATACATCATGCTGCAGTGACGATAAACACAACATATAGCGGGGCAGTCTGTTGCTTAGGTCCTTTTTGCGCAAAGTGGCAATAGTAACGAGTTCAAACACTGAGGGCGCAGCTGAACGCGTGATTAATAGATCAGCGTGGCAACTGGTTCGGTCATTTATCGTTATTTGGCGAAAATATGAGGAGGGGGGAACATGCAAGGAGAGGAAATGCGACCGGGAGCGAAGCTATAGTGCGCGTTAACAGGGCTGACTCTAAGGTTCAATTGTAATTAATAATGCACATAAAATGAACTTAACAGCGATTTCCTTATGTCAGTTTTAGTATTATCATGATTCCGTATCCTAGGAACCACATATAGTTAACATAGATTGTGCTAACGCCACATAACAAGACTGACTCTAAGGTTCAGTTGTAATTAATAATGCACATAAAATGAACTTAACAGCGATTTCCTGATGTTAGTTTTAGTATTATCACGATTTCGTATCCTAGCAACCACATATAGTTAACATAGATTGTGTTAACGCCACATAACAAGACTGACTCTAAGGTTCAATTGTAATTAATAATGCACATAAAATGAACTTAACAGCGATTTGCTTATGTCAGTTTTAGTATTATCACGATTTCGTATCCTAGCAACCACATATAGTTAACATAGATTGAGTTAACGCCACATAACTAGACTGACTCTAAGGTTCAGTTGTAATTAATAATGCACATAAAATGAACTTAACAGCGATTTCCTTATGTCAGTTTTAGTATTATCACGATTTCGTATCCTAGCAACCACATATAGTTAACATAGATTGTGTTAACGCCACATAACAAGACTGACTCTAAGGTTCAGTTGTAATTAATAATGCACATAAAATGAACTTAACAGCGATTTCCTTATGTCAGTTTCAGTATTATCATGATTTCGTATCCTAGCAACCACATATAGTTAACATAGCATTATAGCAACACTTCTTGTATTCATCTTCCTTAGGGGTGAGTAATGTGACATTGGCCTTAGACGTTAACATGAAAGTTTGCAAACTTCAAACTTTCAGACTTTCTTGCTTATGCTTACGTGATTTGCAAACAGTACACAATCGTGGAGCGCTGAAGTATACGACAGAATATGAGGAAATGACGTCGTTATGTTTCCATGGTTACCAAGTATCTTTGCTCTTATGTTTATGTTCCCATCGTGAATGTTCTTGATTTTACGGTAACGTTTACATTTTTAAGTTAACGCTTACGTTATGTTCAATTTTCATTGTGAATGGGCCTTAAGCTAGTAGTATGAGATGGAGTGGTGCCTGCTATGTGTTATTTGTAACTTAGGAGGCAAAAATCTTATTTATGCTCTATTTGCAGCGATTCTTGACGATATGTCTCAGGAGGAAGAACAGTAATTGTTGTATACATGTCAAGTCTGATTAGTGAAATACGTTACCAGTCTGGGACGTTTGCAATGGAGGGAAAAAGAAACTGACCACATTACCACATTATCTTCTGGCTTAGCTGCCTCATGAGTAATGCGTTATTGGTGTGACGAGGTTCTTCGAGTTGTTCACTGAAGATACATGCAGTGATGTAATAATAAATGTGCTATATGCAACGCTCTAATGTGGACAAGAGCAGGACCCACTCAAAGTTATGTTTATTGTTGTTTATGATTCTGTAGGCGAATTCATCACTCATTCTGTTTCAATGTATATTTTCGGAACACTTTTGACGACCAGCAATGCGTCGGAAGCGCCGAAATCTCTTTGAGACCCATATCATCATTATGCTTCACGATGTCACGTGGCTGCCAAGTGGTAGAAATGGAAAATTCTAGACCAGCGTTTCTCAAACTATGGTCCGCGGACCACCTGTGGTCCTCGAGTTCTGTCCTCGTGGTCCTTAAAAAAAATAGAAGAAAAAATAAAATTCAAACGAATTGCGTACCACACTATAGCTGAAAATCTCAGAGTTTGGAAATGACACATGGCAATCGCCTTTCACTTTTTCTCCCGGTACTGATATTTTATGAAATTTCTTACCCTATCCGTCTACCTACTTCCCACTCAACTCTCAACAACAAAAGAGAGATTTAAAGCACTATGAACGTGGTGTTTCTCGCCATCTTTTCTCTGCATATCTGGTGCCGAGTCTATAAACCAGCCACGGACCACCCGAATTTATAACAGAGGACCAAAGTACCAACATTTTCATGTATTGATGACTTTCTTAATAGTTTTTCCGACACCCAGTGTGCACATTGAAATGTGCATGTACTGTACATCGTACACCAATAATAGACGTGCCAAATTGCATCTTTACTTGTTGAAAATCGGGGCTGTTTCCGTATTAATTTTTTCATTTGTTTTTCCAGATGACGATATAAGAAATTTTAGACACCGCCTATTTTAAAATCTGACAGGTTTACTTTTTACACTTGCGTGTTTCGTCTCTGAGTGCCGTTTCAATTTCGCGGGTTTCATACACTCGTTTGAAAGCACTTCGTAACAAACAACGCACCGAGGGTTTGTTTCACTGTCATTGCGACACCAAGTAAATCCAAGTTCCAAATAACTCTTGTCATATCTACGAAAGTATTTTTTCTTTGAATAGCTACCACTAGGACTAGATATTTCTTTAATGGCACTATAATTAATATATTTCTTCACACACAGCATCTGAACTATTAGCACTACTTAAATGAGGCGTATCATCATGTTCCTTTCTTTTCAAAGATCCGGATCGAAGCCAGTCTTCCATTATTTATAATGGACACTATTTAACAGAGACATGGACAACTACTAGCGTGTACCACATAAGAAGGATTTCAAACAACTAACTGCTAACAGGCAAGCGATGAATCAACAATGCATATAATTTGTTATGAGTTACTTGTGACTGGCTGCAAGAAATATAATTACCAAAATATTATAATTAATTAATTCTATTTAAAAAAAAAATGTTAAATTTTCTTTCGAAGGGAACAAGAGTAAGGTGGTCCGCGGAACAGTTCTGACTTGAAAAAATGGCCCCCACTTGCAAAAAGTTTGAGAAACGCTGTTCTAGACCATCCTCCGTATTCTCCGGACATAGGTTCCTTTTCCCTAAGAAGAAAGAACCACTGAGAGGGGTACGCTTCATAAATATACAGGTCATCATAACAGCTGCATAGCAGTCAATTAGAAGCTTAGAGCAAAGTGACGCTGTGGACGACATCCGTCGCCTTCCAGACGGCTACGTGATACTGTAGAAGGTTACTTTAAGAACTGTACGTGTGTCAGTTGTGAACAAATAAATGTTTGATCTTAGTCAAAGTGTTGCCACTGAATTTCAAACGATCCATGCATTACGTGAGTTTATCTAGAACTTAACTAAAATAAATTATTTACACGACAGACATATTAGAACATTCTGGAAAGTTTTAGTACTGAGAGGAATACATTTTTTTTTACAATAAATGTGCTAGTCATAAACAATCGACGGACTAGAGGAGAACTACGTTGGCTGTTGCTCGTCCATTACAGCACTGATGGGTGATAGGTAAACAGAACATTAATCCTACAAGAGGAGATAAAAAGCAGGGTTTGCAGAGATAATGAACACGCTATTTAGTCTTTCATTATTAAAGGATTGCACCATGTTTTAACACATCTTATCACCACGGAAAAAATATGTAGCGTCAGAGTTTTCAAGGATGGACATGAAACAGAAACGACAACACTATAAATAAGAATATATAACTGCTGCGAAGTGGAGAAATACTGCAGAAGGAATATATTCTGTACCTACTATATTCTTTATTATTATTATTATTATTATTATTATTATTATTATTATTATTATTATTATTATTATTATTATTACTAGTGGCTTGTGCAGCAAATGCTACAAACTAAGTTCATTACAGTTCAAATTAAAATTTTTCAAATTTATTTCCAATGAAGAATACCAGACATTTTTGCAGTACCTATCCTAAGCAAGTTTAATCCAGTCTCTACCATCACATCCCACCTCTTACTTACTTACTACCTTTTAAGGAACCCGGAGGTTCATTGCAGCCCTCACATAAGCCCGCCATTGGTCCCTATTCTGAGCAAGATTAATCCAGTCTCTATCATCATATCTCACCTCCCTCAAATCCATTTTAATATTATCTTCCCATGTACGTCTCGGCCTCCCTAAAGGTCTTTTTCCCTCCGGCCTCCCAACTAACACTCTATATGCATTTCTGGATTCGCCCATGCGTGCTACATGCCCTGCCCATCTCAAACGTCTAGATTTAATGTTCCTAATTATCCCACCTCTCTCAAATCGATTTTAATATTATTCTCCCATATATGTCTACCTCCCTCAAGGTCTTTTCCCTTCAGATCTTCCAATTAACACTCTATACCATTTCTGGATTCGCCCATACGTGCTAAAGCGCTGCCATCTCAAATGTCTGGATTTAATGTTCCTAATTATGTCAGGTGAAGAATACAATGCGTGCAGTTCTGCGTTGTGTAACTTTCTCAATTATCCTAAGACTTCATCCCTCTTAGTCCCAAATAGAGAGTGTAACAAAAGTTTCTGGTACAGTGAAAATTTTAGTTTTTTTTTCTTTCTAATATTTGATGGTAAATATCACATTTTCAGCCAAATTAATAATAAAGGATTGCATCACACCACAATCAAACAGTACCAACTCCTACATCATAAAATTTGGCCATGGTTCCTGAGAAAATGGAAATTAACAAGAGAATAATTTTAACATACTCTTACAGAAGCTTTTGTTACACTCTGTATTTTCCTAAGCATCTTATTTTCGAACGCCCTTAATCTCTGTTCCTCTCTCAAATGTGAAAATCCAAGTTTCACAACCATAAAGAACAACCGGTAGCATAACTGTTTTATAAATTCTAACTTTCAGCTTTAAATATCTAAACCATACCGCCATTAAATATATGGAGAAGACCCATACTACTTGACTACTAAGTATAAAAATATTTCACCTTATTAACAATATTGTTATCTTATGTAAGTTTTGTATAGACTACTATATAGCCGTCACTCAGGAAATGTTATAGAAATGAAGATCTAACTTCAGATATTCTCTATGCCTTATATAACCCCAAAAGGTTTCACTTTCATATCATCAATAAAGCATTAATCTGTATAATTGGTGACAAATACATCATGGCATTCACTATAATAATATTTCATTTTTAATGGTAATAATGTCATCAAACATTCTTAAGTTTTGTAGTTTTTAATATCCAATACACAGACAACTGTACTCAGAAAATTACACACCAGAGAATCTTCTTTTTAGTAAATCTTGAAGTTTTTAATAACCAATATTACAGAAACGTTCAGGAAAAGTTACACAAATGAAGATCGACATATTGGCATTATGTCAGCCATCTGAACTCTAAAATGTCAGCAATCCTGCAGGTCGTAGCCTTCGTGTGATATTGTTTATTGTAGTGTGTTTGTGTTTTGTTTTATTCTGAAAAGGTCATCATCTATTTCTCAAAACTGATGACAGATGGATTTTGAAAAATAGGAAAATTATGTAGGAAAATTGACATTTCACTGAAAACTACTATTTTTCCGAAAAATTTTGGGTTCCAAGCTTCAAAATGAGGGACCATTTATTAAAATCCGTTCAGCCGTTTTCCCGTAATTTCCATTACCAATTCAAATTATATAGATTATTATTATTATTATTATTATTATTATTATTATTATTACCACAACCATCACTACACAATGGATCTAGTTTCATTTTTCAGTGATGCCTTTGATATTATTTCGCATAAAATTATACACACTTAGCAAACTGCAAAACATCCGTCAGCCCGCAAGCTGTGTAAAGTGGTCAGGTAATCCCATCGTAATGCAGTTTTAAATCCCTTCCCTGTAAACTGTGAAGTGCCAGAGGGCTAAACTTCAAAGCCTCTCACATATTCATATGGCATTTATTCAGAATCAGAATCAGACCATGTGCTACTCACTCCATCATGCTTCAATTGTTATATCCCTTCGTGCACCACAAGACTGCAAAGTTGCCTACTATTCGGACAGTCCAAAGCTGACGACACTGACCTTATTAATTTTCAGTGAAGCTTTGTTTACATTTACTTGTTGCTACAGAGAAGAAAGAAATAGATTTTACCGGAGATTGCCATCCATTCGTTCAGTTTTTGCCTTCGCGACGAGCGCCAGCTATGTTTCGTAACCAAAAGTTCAGTTTCTATTTGAAACGAATGCAGAGTTGGTGTCTCTCAGGGTTCGGTGCTAGGGCTTTTATTATTTACGATTTATGTAAGTGGCATATCTAATTGTACGAATTATTGCAATTGCCATTTTTTACGGACTATATAGCCTACAGATATACTAGCATACAAAAAAAGGAAACATTAAAAGAAGGAGTTACAAAAATTAACGATAACATTAACTCAGTACTGATATCGACGCGAAATTATGGACTCGGAATCAATTCTGAAAAGACGCAAGGATACATTATGCGACATAATTATTTGTTGAACTCTGTATATATGAACACAATACCCCTGCAGTACGTGGCTGATTTCAAAATGCCTGCAGTAAAGCAATTAACAATTTAGGAATATATATATATATATATATATATATATATATATATAGAGAGAGAGAGAGAGAGAGAGAGAGAGAGAGAAAAGTCTTACTTGAATACACAAAACTACGCAAGAAAATGTTTTCACTCATTCATGTATTAAATGGGCTAAAACTTTCTGACTGTCAACACCAAAAAAAACCATTACTGCAAACACTCTTAATGCCTTATTTTTATTATTGAAATCTATTTATTGACTTTAATGTTAAATTCACTCACAGACTACTAGTTCATGCTAGCATCAGGGACTGTCGAAATAAAATTCAATTCAAACGCAAACTTACTGGGCACTTGGTCAGTAATTGAGACTCGTTCAGACATGGTTTCTTGTAAATAGTTCTTTTAATCTACCACAAAATATCTCAATATCCGGTAATTTCATCACTATAGAATTTTGTTATTGTAAGTTTAATTTGTAATTTTGTAAATACAAAAATATTCTTTGTTCTTAACTTCTATGATAAAATGTCTAGCTTTCATTAATCAGGTATTCTTGTCGTACTTTAATTTTTATTGTAATTGTAATTGTAATTGTAAATTTAATATTAATTGTAATCTTATTGTTCATGTTATAGTTGTAATCCCCTGGTAGAGGGGCAGAGAAGGCCTGACGGCCTTATCTCTACCAGGTTAAATAAATAAATCTAATCTAAAATCTAATCTAACATATGTGTATATGTATGTCAATTTTCAATAAGATCGGAGCAAAACTGAAGCGCTTGGAATATGTTGCACTTCAAAAAGGTTATTTTGACCAGTGGCGGCTGATTGACTGAGGCAAGTGAGGCAGGGCCTCAGTCACTTGGCTTAACAGAAATCAAATTTTGTGTTTTTATATAATGTATTAGTTATTTGAATGAAGCATTTGAAAACTTTGTGATGTATATAGACCTGTTTTGCAGTAAAATTTACTCCTGAGGCCAGAATCGCTCGTGCCGGGTCTGGTTGTGATGTATATAGACCTGTTTTGCAGTAAAATTTGTTTCCGAGGCCAGAATCGTTCGTGCCGGGTCTGTCTTCTGAATTTCCTGTATTTTCGCGGGGTTTGATGCGCTTAAAACGTTGCAGCTGAGGCACAATTCGTCCGGCCTGGTCAGGTTTCACTCCTCCCATCCATGGGCCGGCCTCAAGGGTAGAGTGGGGCGGGAATAGCAATGGTGACTTGTCTTCCTAAATAGGTCATAAATAACACAAATTCCAGCTCTTTGGCAGGCAGAGACCCACACTATTCCCTCCCCTTATGTCTCAGTTTATGACTTAAGCGAGGGTGTTCTACTATTGTACTTCGTAGTACAGTAGTGAATCTGGGCCAATGTTGTTAAGTGTTTCGGGAAAATATAAACAGAAACAAATGCGAGAAATAATGCTGGTGCAGTTAATTCATTGTTAAAGTGTCCTTTTTTCAAGAAGAAATAATATTGAAAGAAAGGAAGTTTTAAATAAAGAGAGAGAGACTACCGAGATACCTATGACAATTTTTCTGACAGATAATCTTAAAACGCGAGTTTCTATTGCATCCTGGTATGGGCAACATAAATGGTTATGTGGTAATGTGGTACAAAATAAACTTCCCTGTTGGCCTTGTTCGTTGCTGTCAAGGGAAAAAATAAAAAGAACAGAAAGGAGGGGATTTTCAACACATAATATGGGTTGCTTCATCACACTGAAACAATCACTGAAACTCAGAGCATAACAGCTTATTTGGTCAGTGACATTTTTCATCAATAGTAGGTAATAATAATAGACTAATAATAATAATACTAATAATAATAATAATAATACAGTATTCATGATATTAATAATATAAGAATAATAATTAATATCATAAACAAACATTTCCTATCGGAGGCACTTAAACTAGTTGCATCTGGCCTCACCGAGGATTTCGATCACCGGCCGCTACTGATTTTGACAAAAGGCCACTTAACTTCAACCACCAACCTGAAGGGTGCCGTACATGTCATTTAAATGCCGTTATAATTCCTTTAAAATGTCCGTGCGCAAAAAGTAAACATATTCGCAAGAGATTTTATGCTAAAACCAAAATTTTTGTGTCGGTACCTTATTGCACCTAAAAACTGGGCAGGGTCATGTCTTAAGCCTAGTAGTTACACACAAATAATACAATTAATGGATATAAAAAAGTATCCTATGTTACATTTAATGATAGTCAGGTGTTTGAATTCTTAATAGATGAAATTTAAATTTTTGTTTGAATTTTTACACTCCCCAGTAATCTCTGATAGAGAGGGGAGGAAAGTCCAAGCTTTAGCAAGTGACACTATGAAAGACAAAGAGTATTGTGCATAATTGTGTGAAGGAATTGTTAGGACAGGGCATTGTTGGGACCAGATGTGAAAGTTATGAAAATCAGAAAGCGAACTGAAACGAGTTGATAAATATCTTGGTGAGGATGTATTCAATATATTAAACAGGAGGGACAAAGAATGGAAGATTATTCGCTCCTCTGTCGAAACCATGATAACATTTTTAGACACGGTGTTACATGATTAGATCGACGAATGTTGCACATGAAACCTGCACACACATTATTGCGGATATAAAAATGTATACGTTACTTACAACAATATATCGTGTGAAAGTTT
Organism: Periplaneta americana; assembly: GCF_040183065.1. Taxonomy (NCBI): domain Eukaryota; kingdom Metazoa; phylum Arthropoda; class Insecta; order Blattodea; family Blattidae; genus Periplaneta; species Periplaneta americana. Next base: position 2,378,565 of record NC_091131.1, on the reverse strand, counting down.
GAAAAAGCGGAAAAAATAAAAAAATATATATAAAAGTTCATACCGCATATAATTCGACCTATATTTTGTCTACATTAAAACTGCACAAAATAAACCCACAGTACACATTCTTTATATATTTTTTACGTGTACCCTAAAAGAATTTTGAAGAGACAACTAAAAAATTAGGATGCCTGGGACTTTTCACAATTATTCAATTTTTTTAAATTACAATAAATCAAACTATGTATTCCAAAATAACTTCAAATTTTATAGATGTATTTCTTATAGGCTAACCTTATTAATTAACACTAAAAATGGTGAAAACTCGTAAAAAAATAAAGAAAATTTAACACTTGTCCCACTTAATATAGATATTAAATGCTCTAATTTATTTCTTAGTGTACTTATATTTTAGTTTAAACCCATTATTTGTACCTTTACATTACTATGCTATTACTATCATGTAACCTCATTTTATTGTGTCTGTTTTAGTTCAATATATCATATATTATATTGCTTCTAGTAGTTAGTTCTGGTTGAGTCGAAGAGAAGGCTTTCAGGCCGTAACTCTACGGACGAATAATTAAATAAGTAAAGAAAGAAAAACAAATAAATAAATAAAATAAAACGAAATAAATAAATTAGTTCAATAATTAAATAAGTAAATAAAGAAGATTGGAGAAAGTTACACAACGCAGAGCTGCACGCATTGTATTCTTCACCTGACATAATTAGGAACATTAAATCCAGACGTTTGAGATGGGCAGGGCATGTAGCACGTATGGGAGAATGCAGAAATACGTATACAGTGTTAGTTGGGAGGCAGGAGGGAAAAAGACCTTTGGGGAGGCCGAGACGTAGATGGGAAGATAATATTAAAATGGATTTGAAGGAGGTGGGATATGATGATAGAGACTGGACTAATCTTGCACAGGATAGGGACCAATGGTGGGCTTATGTGAGGGCGGCAATGAACCTGCGGGTTCCTTAAAAGCCAGTAAGTAAAAAAGATAAATGTAGATAAAGCAATGTGAAAAACAAGAGAGCAGGAAGGGATTGAAGACAAAGGAACAGAATGTGTGCAATAAGGAAAACCGGAAGAAATGAGGAAAAAGAAAGAAGCAAGATGAACATAAATAAACAGAAGCGCATGCTACATCATTCACACGGGTCAGGGCTGCATCTGAGTTCTTGATACAGTGCTCTGTTCGAATGTTTCGTTACATTATTACTATTATTATTATTATTATTATTATTATTATTATTACTTACTGGCTTTTAAGGAACCAGGAGGTTCATTGCCGCCCTCACATAAGCCCGCCATTGATCTTTATCCTGAGCAAGATTAATCCAGTCTGTATCATCATATCCCACCTCCCTCAAATCCATTTTAATATTATCTTCCCATCTACGTCTCGGCCTCCCTAAAGGTCTTTTTCCCTCCGGCCTCCCAACTAACACTCTATATGCATTTCTGGATTCGCCCATACGTGCTATATGCCCTGCCCATCTCAAACGTCTGGATTTAATGTTCCTAATTATGTCAGGTGACGAATACAATGCGTGCAGTTCTGTGTTGTGTAACTTTCTCCATTCTCCTGTAACTTCATACCTCTTAGCCCCAAATATTTTCCTAAGCACCTTATTCTCAAACACCCTTAACCTCTGTCTCAAAGTGAGAGTTCAAGTTTCACAACCATAAATAACAACCGGTAATATAACTGTTTTATAAATTCTAACTTTCTAATTTCTTGACAGCAGGCTGGATGATTAAAGCTTCTCAACCGAATAATAACAGGAATTGCCTATATTTATTTTGTGTTTAATTTCCTCCCGAGTATCATTTATATTTGTTACTGTTGCTCCAAGATATTTGAACTTCCCCACCTCTTCACAAGATAAATTTCCAATTATTATATTTCCATTTCGTACAATATTCTCGTCACGAGACATAATCATATACTTTGTCTTTTCGGGATTTACTTCCAAACCTATTTCTTTACTTGCTTCCAGTAAAATTCCCGTGTTTTCCCTAATCGTTTGTGGATTTTCTCCTAACATATTCACGTCATCCGCATAGACAAGCAGCTGATGTAATCCGTTCAATTATTACTATTATTATTATTATTATTATTACTACTAACAACGCTGAGCTTTAATAAGTTGGAAAAGTGACATGCTTGGAGCCCTTCGTCCACGAAGACAATTCTGTATGTGCATGAATCTCAAATGAGGCCTGCACAGTCTTATTCCCTTCTGAAAGGAATCATCATAGGGATTTTTTTTTGTTTGCATTAAGACGCTCTTTGCTTTCTGCCGGTACTAAACTCTCAAACTTAAAAATCAGCGAGCGGTTCACAAGATGCATTGTCTACAATTTGCAATTGAATTCTCTATTATTACATTTCGGAGTCTTGTGAACTAGGCTCTAAAATCCTCTCAACTGAAAACGTATCCACTCAACTAAATTCACAGTAATTCTTAAATTTTAGTCCATATGAATCCTGACTCTACATCGTATATACAACTGTTTGCATTAGTGCCTACGCCATATGAATTGCAGTAATACCAATTTGTGTCAACAGACTGCGCTAAGAACAATCTTCTCTTCTTCCACCTCTACAGCACTTAACCTAAAAAGTTCATTACACTCAAATTGTTTTAAATTGAAATTTACTCTTTCTTTACAAAATCTACGATTTTGATCCCCATCACTTTCACTGCTACTAGACCACATATTTCATAAACTGCATGTTGTTATAACACAGTTGATTGCAATTAACTTATCCCCATTACTTTCACTGCTAATAGATCACATATTTCATAAACTTCATGTTGTTATAACACAGTTGATTGCAATTAACTTATCCCCATCACTTTCACTGCTAATAGATCACATATTTCATAAACTGCATGTTGATATAACACAGTTGATTGCAATTAACTTATCCCCATCACTTTCACTGCTACTAGATCACATATTTCATAAACTGCATGTTGTTATAACACAGTTGATTGCAATTAACTTATCCCCATCACTTTCACTGCTAATAGATCACATATTTCATAAACTGCATGTTGATATAACACAGTTGATTGCAATTAACTTATCCCCATCACTTTCACTGCTACTAGATCACATATTTCATAAACTGCATGTTGTTATAACACAGTTGATTGCAATTAACTTATCCCCATCACTTTCACTGCTAATAGATCACATATTTCATAAACTGCATGTTGATATAACACAGTTGATTGCAATTAACTTATCTCCATCACTTTCACTGCTACTAGATCACATATTTCATAAACTGCATGTTGTTATAACACAGTTGATTGCAATTAACTTATCCCCATCACTTTCACTGCTACTAGATCACATATTTCATAAACTGCATGTTGATATGACACAGTTGATTGCAATTAACTTATCCCCATCACTTTCACTGCTAATAGATCACATATTTCATAAACTGCATTTTGTTATAACACAGTTGATTGCAATTAACTTATCCCCATCACTTTCACTGCTAATAGATCACATATTTCATAAACTGCATGTTGTTATAACACAGTTGATTGCAATTAACTTATCCCCATCACTTTCACTGCCACTAGATCACATATTTCATAAACTGCATGTTGTTATAACACAGTTGATTGCAATTAACTTATCCCCATCACTTTCACTGTTAATAGATCACATATTTCATAAACTACATGTTGATATAACACAGTTGATTGCAATAAACTTATCCCCATCACTTTCACTGCTAATAGATCACATATTTCATAAACTACATGTTGGTATAACATAGTGGATTGCAATAAACTTATCTCCATGACTTTCACTGCTAATAGATCACATATTTCATAAACTATATGTTGGTATAACATAGTGGATTGCAATAAACTTATCCCCATCACTTTCACTGCTAATAGATCACATATTTCATAAACTACATGTTGGTATAACATAGTGGATTGCAATAAACTTATCCCCATCACTTTCACTGCTAATAGATCACATATTTCATAAACTACATGTTGATATAACACAGGTGATTGCAATAAACTTATCCCCATCACTTTCACTGCTAATAGATCACATATTTCATAAACTACATGTTGATATAACACAGTTGATTGCAATAAACTTATCCCCATCACTTTCACTGCTAATAGATCACATATTTCATAAACTACATGTTGATATAACACAGTTGATTGCAATAAACTTATCCCCATCACTTTCACTGCTAATAGATCACATATTTCATAAACTGCAGGTTGATATAACACAGTTGATTGCAATAAACTTATCCCCATCACTTTCGCTGCTAATAGATCACATATTTCATAAACTGCATGTTGATATAACACAGTTGATTGCAATAAACTTATCCCCATCACTTTCACTGCTAATAGATCACATATTTCATAAACTACATGTTGGTATAACACAGTTGATTGCAATAAACTTATCCCCATCACTTTCACTGCTAATAGATCACATATTTCATAAACTACATGTTGGTATAACACAGTTGATTGCAATTAACTTATCCCCATCACTTTCACTGCTAATAGATCACATATTTCATAAACTACATGTTGATATAACACAGTTGATTGCAATAAACTTATCCCCATCACTTTCACTGTTAATAGATCACATATTTCATAAACTACATGTTGGTATAACATAGTGGATTGCAATAAACTTATCCCCATCACTTTTATCAAGAGCACTTTTGTGAAAAAGGGCCTAGCTGCGAGAAAATTTGCCCCTCTCTGCAGAAATCTCACATTGCTACGTGAGGATACGAACTGTGGCGTCCTACGAGTGGAACAGTTCAGTTTATTCACTCGTTACCTCGAGTGTACCGTCTGGGAGAGGAAATGCAACCTCAGTGCTGTGAATGTAAGACGCCGTGTCAAACACGAAACACCAAGTAGTTAACATTCAGCACGCAATACACAACTGCGTAAATACAAGCCAGCAGTGATACAGACATTTTTATTCTGTTTGTGCGGCTGCTCTATTATGCTAATGCTACCCTCTTTACCGTCCCTTAATATACATTTCAATGCTACGAGACAAGAAGTGGGTATGGAACGTACGGAATAAAATCAGGAAAACCATGCAAACCATGCACCCACATCTTATCAATGTGAAATATTATCAGACATTGAAATTTAAAGCAACATATAAAATAAAAGGCATGTTTCGACGTGAAAAACATGTTTCAATCCATAGATCAGTATTTTCGCGCACCCCTTCAAAGTAATCAGTGAAATGATGGGCACATCAGATTTTGTGGTTAATATTAAGTGATATTTTTGTTATAGTTTCCAAAATTGAGTCAATATTAAATACACATTTGAATTAAACTTACTTACTTATTGGCTTTTAACGAATCCGAAGGTTCATTGCCGCCCTCACATAAGCCCGCCATTGGTCCCTATCTTGAGCAAGATTAATCCAATCTCTATCATAACATCCCACCTCCCTCAAATCCATTTTAATATTATCTTCCCATCTACGTCTCGATCTGCCCAAAGGTCTTTTTCCCTCCGGCCTCCCAACTAACACTCTATATTAATTTCTGGTTTCCTAATTATGTCAGGTGAAGAATACAATGCGTGCAGTTCTGCGTTGTGTAACTTTCTCCTGTAACTTCATCCCTCTTAGCCCCAAATATTTTCCTAAGCACCTTATTCTTAAACACCGTTAACCTATGTTCCCCTCTGAAAGTGGGAGTCCAAGTTTCACAACTATACAGAACAACAAGTAATATAACTGTTTTATCGATTCTAAATTTAAGATTTTTGGATGATGAAAGCTTCTCAACCGAATAATAACAGGCATTTCCCATATTTATTCTGCGTTTAATTACTTTTGCTCCAAGGTACCTGAATTATTCCACCTCTTCAAAGCATAAATTTCCAATTTTTATTTTTCCATTTCATGGTCACGAGACATAATCATATACTTTGTTTCTTCCGGATTTACCATAATATGTATAAATCATAAAAATGGCCAAATGGACTGAGCGAGTTTTTAGAATGCTCGTTTTTACAACGATTTCACGGTAAATGTACCGAAAAGTCAATCGTAGTATTTTTTTCGGTACGTGTAGAGGAAAGTCGAAATTTCAAAACCAAGAATAGTTGTTATTGAAAGTGTAGCTGTGCTGAAATGAATTTCACGGCGATTCTCTCATGTTACTCTGAGTGCGAGCAGACGCGGTATCCTAGCAACCAGAGCGCATTTATAAATAGTAGAAGTATATAATGCGAAACAAAAGCCTTCATTGCAGCTGAAGGAGTTGGAAAGTGTATGCATGTTGCAACTGCCACTCCAGGCCACTCCGCCCTCGAGTGGGCCGCAGCCACTCGGCCTGGACGGGGCGGTGCGCCGTCAAACCGCGTCCGCAATTTGTGTGCGTGTGGGGAGGGTGCGAAATCACGCAGCTTGTCACGGGCAGGCCTGAGGTATGGCGACTGCAACTGATTTTGATAGCCGTGTTCGGAGACATCTTAGTCCGATTTTAATAACCTAACATTTTGTTCCCTGGGGCAACATCAAATTTGTGTATAAAGCTAATCCAGCATTAAAACAGGCACTTTCACTTCCGAGTTTTATGAGGCACTACGATTTTCCTAAGAAATAGTCTACAGAATGTCCTGAGTTGTGCACGTTTTCAACATCCTTTTAAATGAAGAAATAGTAATATGCGTTACAAGAGCGGTATGTTGAAGTTTTCATGTTCGAGGAAAAGTTTGAAAAAGCGAAACGTAGTTGAGCTTCTTTAATTTCCGAGAATTGAAAGAAAACATACCGCTCGTGTATCGTACATTATTTTGTGCGAAGATCGTTTATTACATACCTGAAAGAGGAATTCCTAATTAGTTACAATGAAATCTCAATCTTGGTTTCTGTTCAATGACGGCAAATTTGCAAAACAAAAATATCTATCTTCAACATTGTTGCTTTAAAATCTTTTCTGTGTTTACTATACTCCAGCACGCCGTGATATACGTCTGTCTTTTTCCCCCCCAGTCTATGATGAGTCTGGAATCTTGTTGACTTTTTCACGGCTTCCTTAATGTTACTTGCATCATGAATCTAGTAACTTTAGTGGAGTTGTAGAGTTTACTTAATTTTTGCAAATATTTAAAAACAATAATTAACAGTGCAATTTGGGTGAAATTGCAGTGGTAAGTTCCCAATTTATAATTATTACTATATTGAACGTCTCTAAAATTAATATGTTAAAAGCCTAAAGCAGTAAAATCAATATGTCACTTAAGCGGTAAGAAGAGGGAAATTGTTATGTGTGTTAGGTTGGGAGTACTGAATGTGGAATTTTAGACTTTCCGTGGATTGGTTTTGTGCGGAAACCAAGCAAATACGCACGATCTCGCACAAAATAGTTTTTGTTATCAATATCCTAGCCCAGATTTTATATAATATCAATATAAGAAATATATAGGTAGCTAAAATTGGCAAAATATGTAAACAAATATGTAATAAATAAAAAATGTGTAACTTAAAATCAAACCTTTACTAGATGTATTTTTGCACACTGATAGAAAATTACAGGTGCAACACGTGATTCAACGTCATTTAATTATTGTTTGGAGGTGTAATTAATAATTAAATATTTTTCCATATTTTCTGCGGTCATAGACTGTCTCGTCAACGGCAACCCATACGTATGAATCGCCAAGTTAAGCTCTATGTAATCGTTTTCATTGTGTCAGTGTGGCGGGAGTTCAAATAATTTTTTCCGTACTGTTGATTCATCCGGAATACCGAAGTTGAAGTATCTGCGTAGGAATGCTTGAAACTTTGGCACACGAAGTTTATGCCGGCATGTTTGCAGCAATCACTGCCACGCACAAATCTTTATTAAATTCACTGGCACAAGACGAAGACAATTCCTGCATCATTTGTATGAGAACTTTTTTTTTTCGACGGAGCACGTTTTGTGACATGAACTTCAGTTTTTAAATACATTTGTCAAGTGCTTTGCACAGCACGATTTTGCCGTCACTAGTAAAAGCATCGTGAACTGAAATCCAATCTTTTAGCTTGACTGCGACTGGCGCTATAGCAGAGACTAGCCTGATGACAGAATTAACTTTCAGAGCAACTGATTGGGGTATTTGTGTCAAACGGTCATATCCACAGCGTAATTTTCATTCATTCATTCATTCATTCATTCATTCATTCATTCATTCCTTCTTTCATTCATTCATTCATTCTTTCATTCATTCATTCCTTCTTTCATTCATTCATTCATCCATTCTTTCATTCATTCATTCCTTCTTTCATTCATTCATTCCTTCTTTCATTCATTCATTCATTCATTCATTCATTCATTCATTCATTCCTTCTTTCATTCATTCATTCCTTCATTCATTCATTCCTTCTTTCATTCATTCATTCCTTCTTTCATTCATTCATTCATTCATTCATTCTTTCATTCATTCCTTCTTTCATTCATTCCTTCTTTCATTCATTCATTCATTCATTCATTCTTTCATTCATTCATTCATTCATTCCTTCTTTCATTCATTCCTTCTTTCATTCTTTCATTCATTCATTCTTTCATTCATTCATTCTTTCATTCATTCTTTCATTCATTCATTCATTCATTCATTCCTTCTTTCATTCATTCCTTCTTTCATTCATTCATTCATTCATTCATTCATTCATTCATTCCTTCTTTCATTCATTCATTCATTCTTTCATTCATTCATTCATTCTTTCATTCATTCATTCCTTCTTTCATTCATTCATTCCTTCTTTCATTCATTCATTCATTCATTCATTCATTCATTCATTCCTTCTTTCATTCATTCTTTCATTCATTCATTCTTTCATTCATTCCTTCATTCATTCATTCCTTCTTTCATTCATTCATTCATTCATTCATTCATTCATTCATTCATTCATGTATTATATTCCATACATCTTACATGAGCAATGAAGCTTTAAGATGTGGAACAAGTCAAAATATTACAATTACAATTTTTACAAATCTTTACAATATTTTACAATTTTTACAGTTTTACAATGTAGTAATTTTCTACAATGATGAGGTGAGGTCCGAGGATTCGCCAAAAGATTACCCGGCATTTGCCTATCCTTCCTTCCTTCGCCGCGGCAGCAGTACAATGGCACATCCTTCGCGTTGGTATTTCGTTCCTACTTCATCGTTACAAAATGTTAGCATGGCAAAGGGATGCCTATTTTTTGGACAGAATAGGCCTACGTTATTATTTTCAATTTTTAAATTATTGTTATGCATTACAGACGAAGTGACAAGCTTTGCAAACAATTTTCGAAGTGTAACTTATGAGTCAAGTCGAGGGAAATTGGTGGAAAATGTGTATTCTTTCAAAATATGTAAAATATATAATTTATGCCAAAATAATTATTATGCACCAAAATAGGTATGTAGAAATATGTAACTTAAAACTTCGGAATAAATTATCCCTTTTGGAGTGATTCGCCGACATTTTGGCTTTTCTTCTAGCTGCATGTATAAAAACAGAATATGTAGTTATATAAAATCCGGACTAATCATGACTAGAACTGCGACTTGCCCTTTTTGCCTATTTTATTTCTTTAGACAAAGTTGCAGGCTCTAATTAATTAATACCATTATATAGCGTTAGGATTAAGGTACAGAAGTTCCATAGCGCCTAAAATTGTCTTTTTTGGTGATATGTGCCTACTTCTGGAATCGAAACCTATAAATGCCTATTTCAGTCTTTAACTTTTCAAGGTTTAAAATAGCTCCTTTTCTTTATTCCCGTGTCGAAGAAGGAACTGAACATAAAACTATTGTGGGTAAATATTGTGGCGGATGTTTAGCTCGTATCTATGGCAACAAAAATCATGTTGTTTTAACTGTACACCAGATTTCGCCATAGTCTATAATCGTACCTATCATTAAGAAGGGGGACAAGACTAACTGTAGTAACTTCCGAGGAATATCACTTTTGTTGACGTACAACATTTTGTCCAATATTCTTTTGAGAAGATTAACTCCATAATATATGTAGATGAAATTATTGGGAATCATCAGTGTGGTTTCAGGCGTAATAGATCAACTATTGATCAGATATTTTGTATTCGAAAGACAATGGAAAAATTGGGTGTATAAAGGTACAGTACTGTGATGTAGTTTATGCTGTGGGCAATTTTATGGTTTATGGTGGCTGTATTGTTTACTTTATTTTTCTGAACGTACCCTGATCTTCTCCTCCGCTGATTGGAGGAACGACACGCACCGCCGGCCTGGGCTTGGAGACCGAGCGAATGTTCAGTTGGTGAGAGAATTCGACGCAGTTACGACATCAAGAGAGAAACGGGTAGTCTCCCGTCTCTGCTGAGATAGTCAACTCATCGTATTACGTGGTTCCGGTGGTCAAGGTGACCCTGCTGATTTGGATAGCTGCGACTATCGTCTGTGTGGTATAATTCATCGGTGGAACATCGTTTGGATATCATCGCTTTACAGACTAAGGGATGGTCTGTTCCATTCTCAGCATTCCTGATTTTCATATTGTATACTACGAGGGATCATCGACGTCCATAAGCCTATAGGGAAGTTCTCTGGGGCCGTTACGTCATTAACGTATATAACGGCTTACGGTTACCGTGTGCTTTCCATGGATTTGAACTTTGATTCAGCTAAAGGTTGGAGACTACAACTTTATATGTCTTATTTGAGCCGAGTCTATTCAGACTGTATTTTCAATGAGTGTTCAGTTTACTCTGTTATACATCGCTTTTCTTACATTCATTTTGATGGCAGACATTAATTTTCTCTCTTTCATTATCTCACTATTTTATATTGTTATTAGATCTATAATTCTTTGCTTTGGTATTTTTACTTTAATTTATCTCTCTCAGTTTGTTAATATTAAATTGTTATAATTATTATGGTACTTATATTATTTGTGAAGGCAACCAAAAATACCTAAAGTTACGATCCTTTCCTCTTTCCTGGGTTTTACTCAGGCACGCTGATACAACAGTACATCAGTTATTCATAGATTTAAAAAAAGCATAGGACTCGGTTAAGAGAGAAGTTTTACATGATATTCTTATTGAATTTGGTATTCCCAAGAAACTAGTTCGATTAATTAAAATGTATCTCAATGAAACGTACAGTACAATCCGTATAGACCAGTTTTTGTCTGATGCTTTTCCAATTCACTGTGGACTAAAGCAAGGAGATGCACTATCACCTTTACTTTTTAATTTTGCTCTAGAGTATGCCATTAGGAAAGTCTAGGATAACAGAGAGGGTTTGGAATTGAACGGGTTACATCAGCTGTTTGTCTATGCGTATTACTTGAATATGTTAGGAGAAAATCTACAAACGATTAGGAAAACACGGGAATTACTTAAAGCAAGTAAGAAAATAGGTTTTGAAGTAAACCCCGAAAAAGAAAGTAAAATATATTATGATTGCGTCTCGTGACCAGAACATAGTACGAAATGGAGATATAAAGATTGGAAATTTATCCTTTGAAGAGGTGAAAAAGTTCAAGTACTTTGGAGGACAAGTCATTTCAATTTATTTAATGTTCTGTCTAAGGGCAGGTCTTTCACTGCAAACGCAGCTTTCTCCAGTCTTTCCTATTTTCTGTCTTCATCTTTGTTTCCTTATATGATCCAGATATCTTAATGGCATCTATCATCGGACATCATCTACTCCGAAATCTTCTCCCATTCACCATTTCTTCCAGTGCATCCTTCAGTAGGCAGTTTCTTCTCAGCCAGTGACTCAATCGATAACAAATATAAATGACACTGGAGAGGAAATTAAACACAGAATAAATACGGGAAATGCCTGTTATTATTCGGCTGAGGGATGTTCGAGAAATATTTGTGGCTAAGATAATGAAGTTACATGAGAATAGAGAAAGTTATACAACCCAGAACTGCATACATTGTATCTTCACCTGATAGCTTATAATTAGGAACATTAAATCCAGATGTTTGAGATGGGCAGGGCATGTAACACATATGAGTGAATCCAGAAATGCATATAGAGTGTTAGTTAGGAGGCCGGATGAAAAATGACCTTTTGGGAGGCCGAGACGTAGGTGGGAGGATAATATAAAAATGTGTTTGAGACAGGTGAAATATGATGGTAGAGACTGGACTAATCTTGCTCAGGATAGGGACCGATGGCGGGCTTATGTGAGGGCGGCAATGAACCTCCGGGTTCCTTAAAGCCATAAGTAAATAAGAACCTCGTACCATCACAGATTTCACCCGGTTAAATCAGCTGTCAGCTAACCATGTGTATGTAATCGCTGATTATAAATGGTGCACCGAAAGCACTTTTTAACTCTGATTTCGTAACCCATGGTTACTACATTTTTTACAGAGGTTGTTGCACATCGCCATTATTCCGAGTGTTTTCTGCTTACGGCATTAGGAATTAGCCCGTGTGGACTGGCAACAGGGCGCTGCAAGCATTTGATATGAAATTTAATTGGCGGAAAATTTATAAATAGAGAAAAATTAATGCTTTAAAAATATTAAATTGGATTAAAAGTGGATATTCCATACCAGAGCCTGCACGGCGGTACAGTCTGCTGCCATTCGCTTGGTTACCAAGGCAACGGCGGATCTGTAATGTTGATGTCATTATGCAGGGACGAGCAGTTTAAAGGGGTTTCACGCAGCAGATGCGTGAGTTTGCAACCTTTTCCTGTCATTTTGTGGACTTTTCAGGCCAAAAGCTCAAGTTCGACACTTTCCTCAGGCAACCAAGTCATGATCTCTTCCAGATCTACGTCGGTCGGGTTCGATTTCGTGTGCCAGCAAAAGAATGACGCAAGCAGCATGAGAGAAGAGACGGACTTTGTCATCACACATAGTTGATGGTGCAGGAGGCCTATAGTCTGGGATCTGCGGGGTTTACACTCAGGACTCGCCTAGAACTAGGCAGGTACTTCTGCACAATATTATGACCGTCTAGCCACACTGAAATTCCGTCTTTTGGACTTCAAGAAGGACTTAAAATGAAGAGTTAATTGACATACCCAACTACAGTTCATGAGTAAACAAAATTTGGTATCAGTTGTATGTTTTAGAGGACAAGGGCAAAACTGTCGTCCCAGGATTAGCTCAGTATGTTAAATGCAAGCATGTAAGATCAGCATTCTGATCAATGCTGTACTGTCAGATATTCTTTGCAATTTGTAAACAATGATGGCAAACAATGTTAGTGAAAGAGTAGCAATTTTCAACACGATGGGCAATAAAGTGCAAAATTTTGCGAAATTAGTTTCTTTTTTCAAGCTTTACCAAATTCAAATGCGTATATAGGAAGATGTTTTACAGTGTTGCCACATTCTATAAACGTAGCTACCGTTGTTGTGCTTTTGATGGAATACGTTTAAGGTAGCTATTAGGACTATTATAGTCATTAATAATGTATTTCATAGTTGTACGTTTGATGGTCACTGTCATAATATTTGAACCAAGATTCATTTACTTCATTATTCTCCTTGTACGATGTTTCAGCAGCTTGCAGGAAATAAGCCATTAATGTAAAACTCTGGATTACAGAACAGACTCACATGATCCCGCATGTGCTCAGGTGCCCCTGTTTGGCTGCAACACTGCATAGCTAGTAAGGAACGTTGGATCCAGTGATTAAACTTCCTCTCGGATCTTGAGATATTGCCGGGGCCATATTTTAACTGTCTTCATATTCCGCAACCAACTTAAATTGGAGGAGTGCGAACTTCGACTGAGAAAGACAAGCGACTCACTGCTCGAAGAGGTCATGTATTCGAATCCTGAACTGCACAGTAATTGAAGGACTTTGATCTATATAATTGTCAAAGAAATATCCTTCTCTGAAGTAGGCTTCATTCTTGAATTTTAATATTGCTTGCTTTGAAGAAAACAGTTTACATAATTTAACTGCTTGAAATTGCAGAAGCAATGAGAAACTGTAATAATAATAATAATAATAATAATAATAATAATAATAATAATAATAATAATAATAATAATTCTTTATTTATACTGGCAGAGTTAAGGCCATAGGGCCTTCTCTTACACTCTACCAGGTCACAAAGTATACAAGCAGTTAAAATTTAACAAAAAGTTAAAGAACAGAATACTAACATATTACAAAAAAAAATAATAACTTAATAATAGCATAATAAAATCGACACTAAACAACATGAAAATAATACCATAATAGAAAAAAAAGAAAGTAAAATACATTGGAATATAGTGAAAGCAACTCATTTAGTAAAAATGCTTAATATGGAAAAAGTAAGGGAGAATATATCAAAATGGAATGTAATAAAATAATAATAAAAAAGAAAAGAAATACGAAAATGAAATAAAATTCAAGATAAAAAGGCTATGATAATAAATTCATCGGCTGATAAAGAGAACAAAAAATGGGAAAGGAAGGAAAAAGAAATATATATAGCCTATATTTTTTACAAAACTATGGCAGAGAAAAGGGCTTATAACTGAAAGGAATCTAATTCAAAAAGTGCAATTTTAATTTATTTTTGAAACTAGACAATGTCCGACAGTCTCTGATATGTTGTGGTAGAGAGTTCTAGAGATGAGCTGCAGAGACGGTGAAAGATGAAGAGTAGAAGGATGTTCTGTGTTTAGGAATGGAGAGTGTGATATGGTGTTGTGAGCGAGTATCTATTTCGTGATATGAGGACAAATGTTGAAAATGAGAAGCTAAGTAAGTTTTGAAGAATACTGAAGAGTAAAGTCAGAGAGTGAATAGTTCTTTGCTCTTTGAGACAGCATATTTAGTGTGGTGTGATACGGTCAGATCTACGGACGTTGCAAATAAATCGAACACATGCATTATGAACACGCTGTAGTCTGTCAGTCTCATGTCAAGGTCAGCGTAGAGAGTGTCACAGTAATCAAAATGAGGCATCAAGAGCGACTGCACTAAATTCTTTTTGGGAACCAACGGAACGAAATTTCGAATTCTTTTTAGTGCGTGAATTTTCATAAAAATTATTTTACATGTGTGTGTGATTCGAGTATTCCAACTTAAGTTTTTAGTGATGGAAAGAAAATCCAAGCACATAAACGTGACAAATAGTCCAGGTATGGACTTAATGGATTACAGTAGACATTTCTGTCTTCTATTCGAGTAGTTAAGGAAAATACGTCTTGACATAGCACTGCAAAAGTAACGACAGGTTCTTGTACGACAATTTATTTATTTATTTTCTTATCTATTTATTTATTGTAGGAAAGTACACATGCTGAATTATCATCAAAACACTTCCTTCACAGAAATACGAGTATAAATGAACAATTTAACTTATAATTAGATGACATACTAATACTATACAAAGGAAACAAAAGACAGATCCAAAACCTTCATCAACAAATAAAGAAAATACACCCAAAGCTACACTACACATTAGAAATTGAAAACAACAAATCCATAAATTTTCTAGACATCACAATAACAAAAGTAGACAACAAACACACATTCAAAGTATACAGAAAACCCACAACAACAACAACACACATACACAACACATCCAACCACCCCACACAACACAAACAAGCTGCATTCCGATCACTGGTACACAGACTACTCAACATACCAATGAACCAACAGGATTACAACGAAGAACTAAACACAATCAAATACATAGCACAAGAAAACAGATACAACCCCAACATAATAGACAACATAATACGTAAGACAAGACAAAACCACAAAAAAACAGAAGAATACAACACAAACACAAGAACACAAAAAATACATCACACTAACATACGAAAACAAAAACACACATAAAATTGCAACCTCATTCAAGAACTTAAACTACAACATCGCATATACAGTAGAACAAACAACACTCTACAAAAACATCTCAAAACGCAAACAAACAAATACAACCACACAGGCGTATACAAACTCAAATGTAACACCTGCAACAACTTCTACATAGGACAGACAGGCAGATCATTTCAAACACGTTACAAAGAACACATCACAGCCATAACAAAATTACACACATCACAAATGCTAACCACACCTACAGAGACATCAACACAGATATGGAAATACTGCACATCCAACCAAAAAGCCAGAAACTCAACACACTAGAACAATATGAAATATACAGACACACGAAAACACACCCCAACGATATTCTCAACACACAACTCAATGTTAAACCACACTCTTTGACTCTACGCTACGAACGCACCCACACAGGAAACAAGAGGCGCCAAGACCAACAACGACCAGTTCCGAAGATGACCGAAAATAGGTCGAAACATGTTAACAAGGTACGTTAATAATATTTAACACAAGAAAGTTCTTATCATACATATTCCGAAGTGATACAGTGTTAAAAGTTGTGTAATCAAGATGTATAATTATTTATTGATAATGATTTACATGAGCAACAATTATAAAGTAAGACTATGCAGCTGAGTAACAATACAAATACAAGAAAATGAAAACATAAGAGAGAGACGTGGCTTATAATGAATCAGTATTGACAAAACATCACAAATGTGATAAATCGATACCAATAATGAAATGTGAGAGATCTTATTTTAGCAGTTTCGAGCAAGGTCGCAAATAGCCATAGCTACTGACATGTCTTCCTAAAATCTACTTGCTACTAGCTTATTCTAACAGGACCAAATCAAGGAAAAAAATTGAGTTATTCCAGGAAAAATTGCACCTAGATATACTACTATGACATGAAAAACATAGATCATTTTTTATGAATTTGGTTTCTGAAAAAACTTTTCTGTAGCGGAAAATGTAAAAGTTTCTTAATTTAATGAATTGCAGATGCTTAACATTTCAATTAGAGGTATTGGTGAGTTCATATGAACGTGGTTAATATGGCTACTTCATCTACGACTAAACTTCAAAATCGGCTGTACAAAAATGTTTTATACTTTATTAATAATACCAATGTTGTAACCAGGCTCCGAGACTTCGGACCCAATAGAGCAGTTCAGTGGGAAATCCGCATAACGGCGTGCTGAGTATAGTGGTAAAGCGTACAGTGGGTGGGGTACTGTAGAATGAATGCCAACAAATACGCAAAGGAAAACGCTCTGGATTTGAAGGTTCTGACGAATAATTTGGTTTTCATACAAACTGTGTCTGAAACTGTTATACGGTTAGGAAAGTCAGAGCAAGAGATGCCGGAAGCCCTCAAATTAATTTAGAAAATGATGCAGAGAATTAATGAGACATCAAGTACACCGGTTACTGAACGTGTAAAACTGAAGTGGAAATGAATTTTATGTAAAAATAACGGATATGGAACATTGTGTAACATAAACAGCAAATTAGTGGACATAGAGTCACCCGAGAATAAAGGACTGTCTCTTAGAGACTGCAATGATGTTAGGTTTTTTCGTTTTGCTCCTATCACGTCATGCGACGTAGAGCGCAGCTTTCTACAGTACAAACTTTGGCAGATAACCGAAAAAGATTTACGTTTGAGACACTGAAAATGTATCTTGTAGTACATTGCTATTCGGTACTGTAACTGCACTTCCTAAAGACGACCAATAGGATAAATGAAAAAATTAAGATTGCTACATGCTTATTTCCACCATTAACACTGTGTATAATTAAACACAAATGCTTATAAAAGACAGAAGAATAAATGCTTTTCACATTCTTTTGGCATTGTCATTGTGTAATGTACGAGTATATTTACTTCCAGAATGTACATATGTGTGTGTTCCCCCATACTACCGTACTCTACTCTAAATAGCAACGTTGTTACCTCAACACATCTCTATCTACCTGCAGCGAGTCAGCAATCTATAGTGCATGCACAGTAAACTTATTGTATCGGGTCCAAAGTCTAGAAGCCTGGTTATAACACTGGCAAATCCTGTAAATAATTGGCATTCATAACAGCTGCTTAAAATTGTCAGATTGGCAACACTTACACCAGTTTTTCCTATAATTCCCATCGGAACAAACTAGCAACGCTCCATCCCCAGTGCGGCAGACTGACTAACTTCCATGATGATACACCTCACATGATGAGAACTGAATTCCCTGGTTCATACTGATGGTCAATTTCCTTCGTCTTCGATGGTAATGTGATCCATTGCAATCAAATTTCTTTACTTCCATTTACTGCCTTTCCCGACAGAGACCGTTGAGGCAGGCGAGACACTGATTCCACAGAAATCAAGGAAACACGGCGAGGGGACAACAACTGCTCTTAGTTCGCTTGTCATAAACCTAAACATGGCACTTCCGTCCCGAAGGAAGACATCTACAATTTTAACAATAAATCCGAAAGAATCTGAACCTGCGATATTTTGGGCCAGAGTAAACACAGAAACTTCTTGATGACAAGGACAATGGAGCAATGGTGGAAAGACAAAGAATGCCCTACTGTCTTTTCTTTATCTGCTCGGTCTATTTGCTTAGGAGACGCCAGGAAATCGGGTTTACAGAGTTCCCCCTCCACCAGCGCAGGCACATCCCCACCCCAAGTGGGCCTCATTGTCTAAGCAGACAAAGCGCGGGAGAGATAAAGGCCATGTGAAGAGCAGAACCCCGGGCTTCCTTTTTGTGTGACGAGTGGCTATCCAATGACTGCCGCTCCTCCACAAGAATCTAGAAAACTTCCTGCAGTGTTGCCAATCCCTCACACAATCCCCGCGCTCCACGGCAGCCCACGGGAGAGGTCAGGAGTTCGAACACACATGTCCTTGCGGGTGAATTACCAGACTGTCAGCAGCCCAGGTCAACTACCAGCAGATTCATATTAAATATGAATTACGAAAAGATGTCTAGGCTCAATGCAGAAGTATCAATTCTACGCACTTAACATCCCAGAAGACGATTTCATCATCTATAGAGCGCAAGACTTCTACGATTGACGTGTGGGCCAATGCACAGCGTTACTTTGAAATGTTTCAAGATTACGAGATTCCGGAATTATAGAAACTGTGATACCGGATGTGTTACTTAACATGTTGCAAGATTATGTAATACCGGAATTATAGAAACTGTGATACCGGATGTGTTACTTAACATGTTGCAAGATTATGTAATACCGGAATTATAGAAACTGTGATACCGGATGTGTTACTTAACATGTTGCAAGATTATGTAATACCGGAATTATAGAAACTGTGATACCGGATGTGTTACTTAACATGTTGCAAGATTATGTAATACCGGAATTATAGAAACTGTGATACCGGATGTGTTACTTAACATGTTGCAAGATTATGTAATACCGGAATTATAGAAACTGTGATACCGGATGTGTTACTTAACATGTTGCAAGATTATGTAATACCGGAATTATAGAAACTGTGATACCGGATGTGTTACTTAAAATGTTGCAAGATTATGTAATACCGGAATTAGAGAAACTGTGATACCGGATGTGTTACTTAAAATGTTGCAAGATTATGTGATACCGGAATTATAGAAACTGTGATACCGGATGTGTTACGTAACATGTTGCAAGATTATGTAATACCGGAATTATAGAAACTGTGATACCGGATGTGTTACTTAACATGTTGCAAGATTATGTAATACCGGAATTATAGAAACTGTGATACCGGATGTGTTACTTAAAATGTTGCAAGATTATGTGATACCGGAATTATAGAAACTGTGATACCGGATGTGTTACTTAACATGTTGCAAGATTATGTGATACCGGAATTATAAAAACTGTGATACCGGATGTGTTACTTAACATGTTGCAAGATAATGTGATACCGGAATTATAGAAACTGTGATACCGGATGTGTTACTTAACATGTTGCAAGATTATGTGATACCGGAATTATAGAAACTGTGATACCGGATGTGTTACTTAACATGTTGCAAGATTATGTGATACCGGAATTATAGAAACTGTGATACCGGATGTGTTACTTAACATGTTGCAAGATTATGTGATACCGGAATTATAGAAACTGTGATACCGGATGTGTTACTTAACATGTTGCAAGATTATGTGATACCGGAATTATAGAAACTGTGATACCGGATGTGTTACTTAACATGTTGCAAGATTATGTAATACCGGAATAATAGAAACTGTGATATCGGATAGCGTTATTTTGGAATGTTACAAGACTACGTGACACCGGAATTATAGAAACTGTGATACCGGATAGCGTTACTTTGGAATGTTACAAGACTACGTGACACCAGAATTATAGAAACTGTGATACCGGATAGCGTTACTTTGGAATGTTACAAGACTACGTGGCACCAGAATTATAGAAACTATGATACTGGATAGCGTTACTTTGGAATGTTACAAGACTACGTGACACCAGAATTATAGAAACTGTGATACCGGATAGCGTTACTTTGGAATGTTACAAGACTACGTGACACGAGAATTATAGAAACTGTGATACTGGATAGCGTTACTTTGGAATGTTACAAGACTACGTGACACCAGAATTATAGAAACTGTGATACCGGATAGCGTTACTTTGGAATGTTACAAGACTACGTGACACGAGAATTATAGAAACTGTGATAGCGGATAGCGTTTCTTTGGAATGTTACAAGACTACGTGACACCGGAATTATAGAAACTGTGATACCGGATAGCGTTACTTTGGAATGTTACAAGACTACGTGACACGAGAATTATAGAAACTGTGATAGCGGATAGCGTTTCTTTGGAATGTTACAAGACTACGTGACACCGGAATTATAGAAACTGTGATACCGGATAGCGTTACTTTGGAATGTTACAAGACTACGTGACACGAGAATTATAGAAACTGTGATAGCGGATAGCGTTTCTTTGGAATGTTACAAGACTACATGACACCGGAATTACAGAAACTGTGATACCGGATAGCGTTACTTTGGAATGTTACAAGACTACGTGACACGAGAATTATAGAAACTGTGATACCGGATAGCGTTTCTTTGGAATGTTACAAGACTACGTGACACCAGAATTATAGAAACTGTGATACCGGATAGCGTTTCTTTGGAATGTTACAAGACTACGTGACACCAGAATTATAGAAACTATGATACTGGATAGCGTTACTTTGGAATGTTACAAGACTACGTGACACCAGGATTATAGAAACTGTGATACTGGATAGCGTTACTTTGGAATGTTACAAGACTACGTGACACCGGAATTACAGAAACTGTGATACCGGATAGCGTTACTTTGGAATGTTACAAGACTACATGACACCAGAATTATAGAAACTGTGATACCGGATAGCGTTACTTTGGAATGTTACAAGACTACATGACACCAGAATTATAGAAACTGTGACACCGGATAGCGTTACTTCGGAATGTTACAAGACTACGTGACACCGGAATTATAGAAACTGTGATACCGGATAGCGTTACTTCGGAATGTTACAAGACTAGGTGACACCAGAATTATAGAAACTGTGATACCGGATAGCGTTACTTCGGAATGTTACAAGACTACGTGACACCAGAATTACAGAAACTGTGATACGGGATAGCGTTTCTGTAGAATGTTTCAAGATTATGTAATACTGGAGTTACAGACTCATGACATTTACTCGTAAACACTTAACTTATCAAAAGATTTACAGTGACAATTATGTATACGGACATTATTGTATTTGTCTAAATCGTTCACAGAACCCATCACACCCATACAGGGCTACTTACCAGGAGAGGACTTTATCCGAAAATTAAGAAGAAATTCTTTACTCTAGTGGACTATTCGACAAGCAACCTCACTGAGGACAATTATTATTCAGAACTTTTATCGAATCACGGAGATCTTTAATAATACAAGACTGACATGCAAATAAGGACACTGGAAGATAAGAGTTCGTCACGATGTTTATTTAATTTCCACTTTGTTGGCAATGTTTGTTTTCAACTGTAACAAATAAAATAGGAGGAAGATAATCTTCTGTAGATTATTGAGTTTTCCTTTCCACAAACTAATTTCTCGACATTACAGAATTCTCCTTCAGACTCGAATCGTTCTCATTCACAGTTATTATGGATGCAAGACAGTCTTCCCCAACGCTCTGAGAATATTCAGAACACTAAGTGGATTGACGGGTCGGCCTGTAATCTGTCTCTACTCCGGAAGATCGTGGGAACATCTGAAGAGACTGGTTCCGTGGCAGATAAAAGCGCTCCAGCAGACCGAAATTTGTGGAACAACATATAAGCAAATGCTGCGTCGCTTTGACAGGAAATTAATCGGAGTTACAAATTATGGAACACGCAGTGCGAAAAAAGCAGCGAGACCCTGCAGATGAGTTGCTATGCGAATTATCAGAAGACAGATCGAACTGTGTGCTTATTTACAAACGCCATTTGGATTTACTGAAGGCAACTAAGCGATTTGCATCAACTTCGTTTCATTAATGAACAGCTTTACTTTGGAATGTCGAAGATTATGTGATACTGGAATTATAGAAAATGTCACACCGAACAACGATACTTTAAAATGTGGAAGATTGTGTGATACCGGAATTATAGAAAATGTCACACCGAGCAACGATACTTTAAAATGTGGAAGATTGTGTGATACCGGAATTATAGAAAATGTCACACCGAACAACGATACTTTAAAATGTTGAAGATTGTATGATACCGGAATTATAGAAAATGTCACACCGAACAACGATACTTTAAAATGTTGAAGATTGTGTGATACCGGAATTATAGAAAATGTCACACCGAACAACGATACTTTAAAATGTTGAAGATTGTATGATACCGGAATTATAGAAAATGTCACACCGAACAACGATACTTTAAAATGTTGAAGATTGTGTGATACCGGAATTATAGAAAATGTCACACCGAACAACGATACTTTAAAATGTTGAAATTGTGTGATACCGGAATTATAGACAATGTCACACCGAACAACGATACTTTAAAATGTTGAAGATTGTGTGATACCGGAATTATAGAAAATGTCACACAGGACAACGATACTTTAAAATGTTGAAATTGTGTGATACCGGAATTATAGACAATGTCACACCGAACAACGATACTTTAAAATGTTGGAGATTGTGTGATACCGGTATTATAGAAAATGTCACACCGAACAACGATACTTTAAAATGTTGAAGATTGTGTGATACCGGAATTATAGAAAATGTCACACCGAACAACGATACTTTAAAATGTTGAAATTGTGTGATACCGGAATTATAGACAATGTCACACCGAACAACGATACTTTAAAATGTTGAAATTGTGTGATACCGGTATTATAGACAATGTCACACCGAACAACGATACTTTAAAATGTTGAAGATTGTGTGATACCGGAATTATAGAAAATGTCACATCGAACAACGATACTTTAAAATGTGGAAGAATGTGTGATACCGGGATTATAGAAAATGTCACACCGAACAACGATACTTTAAAATATTGAAGAATGTGTGATACCGGGATTATAGAAACTGTGACGGGATTATTCAAATGCCGATGAAGGCGTGACACGTTTTATGCTATTTGTGATGTTATTGAGAGCCTAGTCGGCATTGTAAGGATGTTTGGATTCTGAAAATAAAAGTTTTCTTTTACCTTCATACTCCCCGCATTTAAATTTAACAAACCGGAGTCTTCTCACGTGCGTCATAATCGCTTCCGCGTACCACGAGGCCTAGTCTCAGGACAACAATGCAAACTGGTGGTGGAAACAATTCACACATCAATATGACGGCAATCAATGAGTTTCTTGAAATTGTAACAAATAATGTAATTACAGAGAATTTGAATCATTTGGAAATTACTAACGAAAAAGAAGTAGATGATGACTATAATCAAGCAGCGGATTTTTAGGCACTAAAAACAGTTGAAATAGGCAGGCAAAATAGGCATTCAAAATTTTAAAATAGGCATTTAAAAAGGCACTAACAAATTTCTAATTCTCAACGGCTAACACGACCATAGAGTAGCATTATACACTACTTTCTATAGGAACGTCATTATGGCAGTGAATAATTAAATATTCGTCCAAATGTTGTATTGAGAACTGATGTCTATTGTCTGTAAGAATGTTCTTAAATTGGGAGAAACTCCCTTCCACTTCACATGAAGTGATGGGGCAATACTTCAGGGATCCAGTCTCAGCTGGGGACCAAACCAGTGGGAACGCAGTAATGTCAATGTATTTTCCAATCAATGCTTCTGATGACTTTTGCTTTGGCATATCTCCACGGTATACTTCATGTATTACAGCAGAAAACTCAACTCCATATTCAATTCACAAACTCACAAAACGGATACGCAGTTTAAAACTACTACCCTAGTCAACTACCACAATGATTCATGCGGCTTTCGAAATACATTTTTCTTCTTATTGGTTGATTTTAAATTATTCGATTTATCCGCGCTCTGCTGGCAGTAGAATGTAACATACAGAATTATCGATAGTTCTATATTACCCTCTGCTAGATAAAAAAGAAACAAATTACAGATTCAAAAAAATTTCGATAGAATGGTCAGCAAATTCAAGTATAATATATAATACGGATATTTAGGCAACGTTTAGGCATTTATAAGCAAATAGGCATTTACTAGTGAAATAGAATATTATAGGCATACAGAATTCGCATATAATACTCACAATGTCTCAAAATGGATATGTAACCTAAAATCTTCCGCTCTTCAGGTTAAGGATTAAAATAGGCTTATAGGTATAAATCCGCTGCTTAATGATAATAATAACAATAATAGCAATAGGTAATAGTGTCTTACATTGTCAACTTTGGAACAAGAGTAGAAGATCATAGGTTACTGGTATAACACGTGAGGGGATGAAAAAGAAAGAATATGTTATTTGACCTGATCTGCAAGTTGAACCGGTTTTGCAAACGATTGAATTTCGGTTGTCCAGTGGTCGTAGCTAGTCGTAATTCATAAAAGAAAATGATCCTGATTTAATTAATTAAAAGAAGAAGGGGTTAGGCAAAATCACGCCAATTAGAAGGTAGGGCACAAATCACTGCAGAAGTAATATCAGCCGCAAGATTTTATCGTTAAATTCTCATTTCCAGGCAACTTTGCCACCTATTATGAAAGTAAAACCACCAAAAATCTTTCAACGCCTCTGAAACCTGTCACAATAAGTTTTCTGACGCAAGTCAATCTATCAACCCGGGAACAAGTTGCTGTCGTTGTAACAGCGATTCAACTGTTTAGTATTAATTAATGTGATGCACACAGTTCGTTACTAGGGAAGATATGCATAGCAACGGATTCTTATGCAAGTCCATCTAACAATGCGGAACAAGTTGCTGTCGTTATAACAGCGATTCAACTGTTTAGTATTAATTAATGTGATGCACACAGTTCGTTACTAGGAAAGATATGCATAGCAACGGATTCTTTTGCAAGTCCATCTAACAATGCGGAACAAGTTGCTGTCGTTATAACAGCGATTCAACTGTTTAGCATTAATTAATGTGATGCACACAGTTCGTTACTAGGGAAGATGTGCATAGCAACGGATTCTTATGCAAGCCCATCTAACAATGCGGAACAAGTTGCTGTCGTTATAACAGCGATTCAACTGTTTAGTATTAATTAATGTGATGCACACAGTTCGTTACTAGGGAAGATGTGCATAGCAACGGATTCTTATGCAAGTCCATCTAACAATGCGGAACAAGTTGCTGTCGTTATAACAGCGATTCAACTGTTTAGTATTAATTAATGTGATGCACACAGTTCGTTACTAGGGAAGATATGCATAGCAACGGATTCTTATGCAAGTCCATCTAACAATGCGGAACAAGTTGCTGTCGTTATAACAGCGATTCAACTGTTTAGTATTAATTAATGTGATGCACACAGTTCGTTACTAGAAAAGATGTGTATAGCAACGGATTCTTATGCAAGTCCATCTAACAATGCGGAACAAGTTGCTGTCGTTATAACAGCGATTCAACTGTTTAGTATTAATTAATGTGATGCACACAGTTCGTTACTAGAAAAGATGTGTATAGCAACGGATTCTTATGCAAGTCCATCTAACAATGCGGAACAAGTTGCTGTCGTTATAACAGCGATTCAACTGTTTAGTATTAATTAATGTGATGCACACATTTCGTTACTAGGGAAGATGTGCATAGCAACGGATTCTTATGCAAGTCCATCTAGCAATGTGGAACAAGTTGTTGTCGTTATAACAGCGATTCAACTGTTTAGTATTAATTAATGTGATGCACACAGTTCGTTACTAGAAAAGATGTGTATAGCAACGGATTCTTATGCAAGTCCATCTAACAATGCGGAACAAGTTGCTGTCGTTATAACAGCGATTCAACTGTTTAGTATTAATTAATGTGATGCACACATTTCGTTACTAGGGAGGATGTGCATAGCAACGGATTCTTATGCAAGTCCATCTAACAATGCGGAACAAGTTGCTGTCGTTATAACAGCGATTCAACTGTTTAGTATTAATTAATGTGATGCACACATTTCGTTACTAGGGAAGATGTGCATAGCAACGGATTCTTATGTAATTCGTCTAGCAATGCGGAACAAGTAGATTTAATTCAACTATTGAGGCACTGGTATAAGCCTCGCTTCGGTATAACGATCTCTCTCATGATCTCAGAACGAGCTAGGTCCTGGTTTCGAATCTCATTTGAGGTGATTACCTGGTTTAGGACATGGTGAATCCCCTCACCAAAATGTCATCTTTATTTGCACTGACACTAGGCAACGTCGCAATTAATAATCAGCGATAAATAACTGTTTAGAAATTCAGTTATTTGTTATTAATAAGTTGATTGTTGTGAGAGGTATATAGCACAAATTCATAGAAAATTGAATTAACAATGTTAATGGCCGAGTCGTGGTTGGACGTGTCTGAATTACTGTAGTGTTAGTTTTCGCGTCAAGGCATTACACAATTTTACGCCTTCGACTTGACTTAATTTTCTGTAATTTGCAGACTCTTTGTGAGATTTTGCTCCAGGTAGGGTTCACAATGTGTGAAATCGTTCAGAGTTTTCATTGTGCGAACTTTCAATGAAGCCGTAGCAAGGCTGTGAAGCCGTCGACTGCCTCATGCTAACAGTTATGTTTTCTAACCAATTACATCAGTTTGTTTCATTTGATTAAACAGCTTTTTAAAATGTGAAAGCCTGTTTGTCACGTCGCTCGGTTCCACCTCAACAACAATTAGTCTCGCACTCGTGTTTTTTGTTTACCCTGGAAACTGGAAGTTGCTGGTTGTAAATCTGCGCTCATTAGCGAACACAAACTCTGCAAGGCGATCACACTTCCGAGTAAGCTTTTTAAATTAATACCGTATTAAGTTCTAGCAAGAACAAATAATAAACAGTGCAGTGTGCACTGCTCACAGTTCCTTGGCTTATCACGCTGTGGTTACTAAACACTGTGAGCTGGTTCAACTTACCGTAATGAAGACATCTTGATGACTATCAAATACTTTCCTATAGTCAAACATCTTACGTTCGTCTTTTAGCGATCATGATACATAGGGTTCGGCAGCTGTTCTCACGAATTTCAGCATGCTGTTCTAAAGGGACTACAAGGCTTAGAAATATCAAAATAACGCAGGATAATAGGCTAATATGGCTTGAACAATGGAATTTATTGGCATGTTATTGTTTCTTGAAAATGACTCATTTCAAGCGATGCCCTCGGTATCTTATGGTTTGCTGCAACTTCACCCTGAAATTGTTCCTGACACGCTCGGTATCTTATGGTTTGTTACAACTTCACCCTGAAATTGTTCATGCACGTTCGGTATCTTATGGTTTGCTGCAACTTCACCCTGAAATTGTTCCTGACACGCTCGGTATCTTATGGTTTGTTGCAACTTCACCCTGAAATTGTTCATGCACGCTCGGTATCTTATGGTTTGTTGCAATCTCACCCTGAAATTCTTCATGGCATGTTCGGTATCTTATGGTTTGTTGCAAACTCACCCTGAAATTGTTCCTGACACGGTCGGTATCTTATGGTTTGTTGCAAACTCACCCTGAAATTGTTCATGACACGCTCGGTATCTTATGGTTTGTTGCAATCTCACCCTGAAATTGTTCACGACAAGCTCGGTATTTTATGGTTTGTTGCAATCTCACCCTGAAATTGTTCATGACACGCTCGGTATCTTATGGTTTGTTGCAATCTCACCCTGAAATTGTTCATGACACGCTCGGTATCTTATGGTTTGTTGCAATCTCACCCTGAAATTGTTCACGACACGTTCGGTATTTTATGGTTTGTTGCAATCTCACCCTGAAATTGTTCATGACACGCTCGGTATCTTATGGTTTGTTGCAATATCATCCTGAAATTGTTCATGACACGCTCGGTATCTTATGGTTTGTTGCAATCTCACCCTGAAATTTTTCATGACACGCTTGGTATCTTATGATTTTTGGAACCTCACCCTGAAATTGTTCATGACACGCTCGGTATCTTATGGTTTGTTGCAATATGATCCTGAAATTGTTCATGACACGCTCGGTATCTTATGGTTTGTTGCAATATCATCCTGAAATTGTTCATGACACGCTCGGCATCTTATGGGTTGTTGCAATATCATCCTGAAATTGTTCATGACACGCTCGGTATCTTATGGTTTGTTGCAATATCATCCTGAAATTCTTCATGACACGCTCGGTATCTTATGGTTTGTTGCAATATCATCCTGAAATTGTTCATGAAACGCTCGGTATCTTATGGTTTGTTGCAACCTCACCCTGAAATTGTTCATGACACGCTCGGTATCTTATGGTTTGTTGCAATATCGTCCTGAAATTGTTCATGACACGCTCGGTATCTTATGGTTTGTTGCAACCTCACCCTGAAATTGTTCATGACACGCTCGGTATTTATGATTTGTTGCAACCTCACCCTGAAATTGTTCATGACACGCTCGGTATCTTATGGTTTGTTGCAACCTCACCCTGAAATTGTTCATGACACGCTCGGTATCTTATGGTTTGTTGCAATCTCACCCTGAAATTGATCATGACAAGCTCTGTATATTTTGGTTTCTTGCAATCTCACCCTGAAATTGTTCATGACAATCTCGGTATCTTATGGTTTGTT
The DNA here is from genome assembly GCF_040183065.1 of Periplaneta americana. NCBI lineage: Eukaryota > Metazoa > Arthropoda > Insecta > Blattodea > Blattidae > Periplaneta > Periplaneta americana. The sequence goes on along the minus strand of NC_091131.1, from coordinate 2,349,439 downwards.
GCAATATCATCCTGAAATTGTTCATGACAAGCTCGGTATCTTATGGTTTGTTGCAATCTCACACAGAAATTGTTCATGACAAGCTCGGTATCTTATGATTTGCTGCAATCTCACCCTGAAATTGTTCATGACACGCTCGGTATCTTATGATTTGTTGCAATCTCACTCTGAAATTGTTCATGACACGCTCGGTATCGCATGATTTGTTGCAATCTCACCCTGAAATTGTTCATGGCAATAAATCTGACACTTTTCCCTGTATATCCAGTTCTCAGATCCTGGAAACCAACCGATGTCGTGTACAGATGTTGTTATAGGAAGAACTCACACGTACAGAAGTTATTACTTTCATGTAACGCTGCTTATGTGTTCGTAACCAATACTACGAAACTGAAAACAACCACAGAGCTGAGTTGTTGTGTAGGAATTGTTGAATAGTTGAACGCTGAAGTACTACATTCTTATAGTGCAAGCTCAAAACTTAATATTGCTAGTCCAGTCTTCACTATGGAGATGATTTTGGTATTATTGAACGCGCAATTACTCAAACAGCATGATTGAAACTTCAAACAGTCGCAACAGAGTTGTTGCAAGGGAGATGAGTTCGACACATTCGCGCTGAATTGTTATGCCGCTCTTCCACGTAATAAGATGTTTTTAGTAGCGGCTGAAATGTATCAGTCCGGGACGGATTGGCTGCAATAAATCCAGACGCTTGGAATTAATCCAACAGACGCGCACTTTATCACCTGCGACTAATGAGTATGCAGTTCATATCCCGAACCTCGCGATCTTACACGCACAGTCAGACATAACCCCATTCGAATCAACGGGGCAAACATCAGACCGCAATGCAAAATAAATATTAACTCCTAGGCTTCTTCTTTTTTACAACACTGCTCAGTTTTATTCATTATTCCTTATGTATTATACTTAAAAAAGTTGGAGAGAAAAATAACTGATATTAAAAAGTGGATTATATATTGTAGGTACTAGTTATTCTAGACAGTAATACTGACAGTAGTAGTGGTAGTAGCAGCAGTAACGGTAGCATTGGTAGCAGGAGTAGCAGCACTTGTACTAGTAATAGTATGTATGTATTTATTCACACTGCAATGGGTATATACCCTGTGGCAGTGGTAACTAATTACACTCAATAATGACGATAATAAACTTGTTAATTAAAAATACACTTAATAATAATACCAATAATTAATACAAATAATTAATACTAACAATAATTTATAATAATAATAATAATAATAATAATAATAATAATAATGATAATAATAATATTAATAATAATAATAATAATAATAATAATAATAATAATAATAATAATAATAATAATAATAAGGAATATCCTAAATTAAATGAAGCACGATCATATCTGCACAAATATCTTTCCACATTACACTCATTTCGCTGTCAACTCACTCACTGCACTGGAACTACGACACATTTCACTGATTCTATACTGATTTCACTAACACTTCTAAAACATTTCACTGTTCAAATACTTTGCACTGCCATTATAAACTATAAAGCTTCCCTGACAGGAACACGTTTCACTGACACAACACACTTCACCGACACAACACACTTCACTGACACAACATAATTCTTCACTGATACAACACTTCAATAACAAACTATCATTTACATCCTTTATATACTGTGTATAATTACCGTCTATTAGTAAAGTCCTTAAGCCTATTTTTAAATACGCTTTTGGTTGTTGGTAAAGCCTTTAGTAAGTCTGCAGGTAAAGCATTCCAGTCCCTGATAGTACGATTGAGAAAAGAAAACTTTCCAGTGCCCGTCCTCTGTCTTCTTTCCCTCAATTTATATGAGTGGTCGTTCCTTGAAGAGTAATTTGGCGGTTGCAACCTATTCTTTATTTCTCTCCAGGCACGCTGACCTCTGTATGTTTTGAACAGTGCGCATAATCGAATTCGCGTTCTCCTGTCCTTGAGTGTGTCCCATTTTAATGGTGAATTTTTCCGACAACACTTAAGAGCAGTGTCTTAATATGTTCTAATCTATAAGGATCCCAACATGCAGCACCATATTCCATTACTGGACGTACTAGTGACTTATATGCAATCTCTTTGGATTTATCAGAGCCTTTTCTTAGTGCCCTCATCACAAAGTGTAACGCTCTCCATGCTTTTCCCGCTGTATCCGTAACGTGTTCCCCCCAGCCGAGATCGCTGCTAAATGTTAATCCGAGGTATTTACATGTGTTAACTTCCGGAATGGTTTCACCCCCTAACGTATACAATGGGACTATTTTATTTCTTTTTCTTGTAAAGCTGATGGCTTTGCTCTTTAGAGAATTTATTTTCATTTTGTTGGCTATTGCCCAATCGTTTATTCTGTTTAGGTTAGTCTGAAGAAGAGTAGTATCTTCATAACTTTTTATTTCCCTGTATACCATACAATCATCCGCGAATAAGAGAATCCTAGACAAGATATTAACTGGCAGATCATTTACAAAAGCCAGGAATAGAAGAGGCCCCAAGACACTCCCCTGTGGGACTCCGGAAGTAATTTCAATTGGGTTCGATAATTCCTCCCCTACCCGTACTCTCTGAGTGCGACAAGTTAAAAACTCCTTGATCCACTGGAGTACTCTGAAGTCAATCCCCGTTGATTGTAGTTTAACCAACAATATATCGTGTGGGACTACATCGAATGCGCGTAGCAGTTTCAGTAACAGTAGTATCAATAGCAGAAGTAACAGCAGTAACAAACACAGTAATAGTTGTAGTAGCAGAAGTGGCAGCAGTAACAGCCATAGTAATAGTTGTAGTAGCAGAAGTGGCAGCAGTAACAGCCATAGTAATAGTTGTAGTAGCAGAAGTAACAGCAGTAACAGCCACAGTAATAGTTTCAGTAGCAGAAGTAACAGCAGTAACAGCCACAGTAATAGTTGTAGTAGCAGAAGTGGCAGCAGTAACAGCCATAGTAATAGTTGTAGTAGCAGAAGTGGCAGCAGTAACAGCCATAGTAATAGTTGTAGTAGCAGAAGTAACAGCAGTAACAGCCACAGTAATAGTTTCAGTAGCAGAAGTAACAGCAGTAACAGCCACAGTAATAGTTGTAGTAGCAGAAGTGGCAGCAGTAACAGCCACAGTAATAGTTTCAGTAGCAGAAGTGGCAGCAGTAACAGCCACAGTAATAGTTGTAGTAGCAGAAGTGGCAGCAGTAACAGCCACAGTAATAGTTTCAGTAGCAGAAGTGGCAGCAGTAACAGCCACAGTAACAGTTTCAGTAGCAGAAGTGGCAGCAGTAACAGCCACAATAATAGTTGTAGCAGAAGTGGCAGCAGTAACAGCCACAGTAACAGTTTCAGTAGCAGAAGTGGCAGCAGTAACAGCCACAGTAATAGTTGCAGTAGCAGCAGTAGCAGTGGCAGTAACAGCCACAGTAACAGTTTCAGTAGCAGAAGTGGCAGCAGTAACAGCCACAGTAATAGTTGTAGTAGCAGAAGTGGCAGCAGTAACAGCCACAGTAATAGTTGTAGTAGCAGAAGTGGCAGCAGTAACAGCCACAGTAACAGTTTCAGTAGCAGAAGTGGCAGCAGTAACAGCCACAGTAATAGTTTCAGTAGCAGAAGTGGCAGCAGTAACAGCCACAGTAATAGTTTCAGTAGCAGAAGTGGCAGCAGTAACAGCCACAGTAATAGTTGTAGTAGCAGAAGTGGCAGCAGGAACAGCCACAGTAATAGTTGTAGTAGCAGAAGTGGCAGCAGTAACAGCCACAGTAATAGTTGTAGTAGCAGAAGTGGCAGCAGTAACAGCCACAGTAATAGTTGTAGTAGCAGAAGTGGCAGCAGTAACAGCCACAGTAATAGTTGTAGTAGCAGAAGTGGCAGCAGTAACAGCCACAGTAATAGTTGTAGTAGCAGAAGTGGCAGCAGTAACAGCCACAGTAATAGTTGTAGTAGCAGAAGTGGCAGCAGTAACAGCCACAGTAACAGTTTCAGTAGCAGAAGTGGCAGCAGTAACAGCCACAGTAATAGTTTCAGTAGCAGAAGTGGCAGCAGTAACAGCCACAGTAATAGTTTCAGTAGCAGAAGTGGCAGCAGTAACAGCCACAGTAATAGTTGTAGTAGCAGAAGTGGCAGCAGGAACAGCCACAGTAATAGTTGTAGTAGCAGAAGTGGCAGCAGTAACAGCCACAGTAATAGTTGTAGTAGCAGAAGTGGCAGCAGTAACAGCCACAGTAATAGTTGTAGTAGCAGAAGTGGCAGCAGTAACAGCCACAGTAATAGTTTCAGTAGCAGAAGTGGCAGCAGTAACAGCCACAGTAATAGTTGTAGTAGCAGAAGTGGCAGCAGTAACAGCCACAGTAATAGTTTCAGTAGCAGAAGTGGCAGCAGTAACAGCCACAGTAACAGTTTCAGTAGCAGAAGTGGCAGCAGTAACAGCCACAATAATAGTTGTAGCAGAAGTGGCAGCAGTAACAGCCACAGTAACAGTTTCAGTAGCAGAAGTGGCAGCAGTAACAGCCACAGTAATAGTTTCAGTAGCAGAAGTGGCAGCAGTAACAGCCACAGTAATAGTTTGAGTAGCAGAAGTGGCAGCAGTAACAGCCACAGTAATAGTTGTAGTAGCAGAAGTGGCAGCAGGAACAGCCACAGTAATAGTTGTAGTAGCAGAAGTGGCAGCAGTAACAGCCACAGTAATAGTTGTAGTAGCAGAAGTGGCAGCAGTAACAGCCACAGTAATAGTTGTAGTAGCAGAAGTGGCAGCAGTAACAGCCACAGTAATAGTTGTAGTAGCAGAAGTGGCAGCAGTAACAGCCACAGTAATAGTTTGAGTAGCAGAAGTCGGAGCAGTAACAGCCACAGTAATAGTTGTAGTAGCAGAAGTGACAGCAGTAACAGCCACAGTAATAGTTGTAGTAGCAGAAGTCGCAGCAGTAACAGCCACAGTAATAGTTTCAGTAGCAGCAGTAGCAGTGGCAGTAATAGCCACAGTAATAGTTACAATAGCAGTAGCAGTTTATTGATGGACGCTTTCAACTCCAGAAGTTATTCAGCTTGACACTGAACGCGGAACAGAAGCGCCCATGCTGCAGCCCGCTCTGTATGCCCCTGTTTGGATCTCCCCGGTGGTCAATAAGCGGCGGTGGTAAATGTTGCTATGCTGCTACCGCGTCGTCATGAATTTTAATTCTCGTTTCAAATGAGGGACGTAATACTCAAATCTATTTCACGACCCCACACCTCCCATCAGTCAATGCGAATGGACGAAGCACTGTAGATATTTTACACCGCACGCAGTTAACTGGCGTTGCTAGGCAACAGGCGGCCCCCATTGTTGTAGATGCCAACTAGAAGTAATTTCCAAGAAACGGGTCGCACCACAGTTTGCTTAATTAGCACAGGTGGGAAGTGCACGCAATTCATGTTTCGCTTTTCACTCAATTCCGCTTGGCTTCAACAATGTTCACTTCACAGAATAAAATATCAATCCCCGATATTAACAAACTCAAACTGCATGAAGCCATGATTCAGTTAAGCTCTACTGTAAAGAATGTAGACTATATTTTGAATCTAATCTTTACTTGGGACACACATATCAATGGGATTCGGTCGCGAAACATGAAAGTCCAACAAATTTTAACGTAGGCCTACGAAAATTCTGAAAATTATACGAGACAATTGTAGGGCCTAATGATATGGATATATTAATAAGAAATATTAAATTTCAGTTTTATGTCATTTATTATTATCCATGTTATACAGATTTTTGTATTTATTAACAGTAGTGGATTAACAATGCTTCAACTGTCAGAAATTTTGGTTTTGAACATTCAAATTATTACATAAGCCACGTTGCTAATGTGTGTACAGAACTTACTAATTGCATTATTTTCATGCAGAACATCTCAGGCAATATATATATATATATACTTCCTTACTGCCTTTTAAGGAACCCGGAGGTTCATTGCCGCTCTCACATAAGCCCGCCATTGGTCCCTATCCTGAGCAAGATCAATCCAGTCTCTATCATCATATCTCACCTCCCTCAAATCCATTTTAATATTATCCTCCCATCTACGTCTCGGCCTCCCCAAAGCTCTTTATCCCTCCGGCCTCCCAACTAACACCCTATATGCATTTCTAGATTCGCCCATACGTGCTACATGCCCTGCCCATCTCAAACGTCTGGATTTAATGTTTCTAATTATGTCAGGTGAAGAATACAATGCATGCAGTTCTGCGTTGTGTAACTTTCTCAATTCTCCTGTAACTTCATCCCTCTTACTTACTTACAAATGGCTTTTAAGGAACCCGAAGGTTCATTGCCGCCCTCACATAAGCCCGCCAGCGGTCCCTATGCTGTGCAAGATTAATCCAGTCTCTATCATCATACCCCACCTCCCTCAAATCCATTTTAATATTATCCTCCCATCTACGTCTCGGCCTCCCTAAAGGTCTTTTTCCCTCCGGTCTCCCAACTAACACTCTATATGCATTTCTGGATTCGCCCATACGTGCTACATGCCCTGCCCATCTCAAACGTCTGGATTTAATGTTCCTAATTATGTCAGGTGAAGAATACAATGCGTGCAGTTCTGTGTTGTGGAACTTTCTCAATTCTCCTGTAACTTCATCCCGCTTAGCCCCAAATATTTTCCTTAGCACCTTATTCTCAAACACCAACTTCATCCCTCTTAGCCCCAAATATTTTCCTAAGCACCTTATTCTCAAACACCCTTAACCTATGTTCCTCCTGATTTGAAGGATTCGTAACAAGCTGTTTTTTACGGTGATGGGTTGTTAGCCCTTCGCCCAACCCCCAAGCTGGAGGACCACCCCTCATCGGCTGTCCGCGACTGCTTATTCAATATATTCACAGCTACCCTCCATATCAGGAGGCCGTCTCCTCGATCCGCAACCTGAGGACGCGCCATGCCTCTGCCAGATTAAAAACCTTTATTATTATTATTATTATTATTATTATTATTATTATTATTATTATTATTATTATTCTTTCTTCCCTTGTAGGGACTATAGCCACCTACGCAAGGCATGCTCATTTATGATGGTGTTGGTGGCGATGATTTGGTGCAATTATGTTATTGTACGATTAAAACATGATCCACACTGTCTGGCCAATTCATTTTGTAGTTAACATGTAGGATTTCGAATCCCAGACTCCAGCCTAGCCTTGTGTCTATTCGTATGTTACATTTCACGAACTTTGCTTAAAAGACTGTCGCGAACCAAGATGCTAGACACTCAATTTCCAGGGGAAGGTAATCTACTCATAACACCAAAGTGTAGCTTATTCAAGTAGACAAGGCGCCGTTAAGGGTCTGAGTCCACATTACCTGCAGCTTCAACTACTGGAGGAATTAGTGAAGGCAGTAACATCCGAACTCTGCACCCTGGCTTTATGGCCGCATTAACATCTACACAATGCGCAAGGGATAACACAACATGCCGTCCTCGGCTACAGTTTGGAGTCCTGCACAGGTCTGGGTCCTCGTCATCAGCCTTATCGGCTATCCAGAGTCACTCACAGAGGCCTGCCTCATTCCAGGCTCTTTCATGCGTGGAACACATTGCACCTGGGTATAAGTTTCCAGTGTAATTGATTTCTGTGCTTTGGTGGTAATTTTATTAATATTACTATTTATTTTTATCCATTATCACCATTATAAATTATCGCTTATGGAACTATTTACCTCGTCTTGTCAGGGATTGCCGAACGGTTAATCAATAATTTAAATTAAAAATTAAGAATTACATACTTTTACACGAAATTCATTTGTGAGTGTTAACTGATTTTTATAGCTTATCCTGTGTGTTTGTATAAATTGTCATTTAGGCCTATGTACCATAAAGTATAATTACGATATGAATTGTAAATAACTTAATTATGTATCATGTTTAGTTAATATTTCATTATATGCAAACTCGTTAATGTGCATGAAAATGATTTTTATATTTAAGTGTGACTATTAATATTACTATTTTTGTCATTGTTTCAATGTGTTAATCAACAAACCATTTTATGAAATTAATGAGTATTTTAATGTCAACGTTGTTGAGAGTTTTTTAATTGATTTTATTGTTTTGTTGTTTACTTTTTATTACTGATTTTGTCAATTGCACTATGTTGTGTGCTCTGACTGTACAACATTGAATACACTGAATATACTTCTGGTAGTGTGGAAAAGAAGGCCTCAATGGCCTTAACTATACCAGAATGAATGAATAAATAAATAAGTAAATAAATAAGTAAATAAATACATAAATAAATGCATAAATAAATAATTAATTAATAAATACCTAAATAAATAAATACATAAATAAATAAGTAAATAAATAAATAAGTAAATAGGTAAATAAATAAAATAAATAAATAAATAAAATAAATAAATAAATAAATAGTTAAATAAGTAAATAAGCAAATAAATAAGTAAATAAATAATTAAATAAATAAATAAGTAAATAAATAAATAAGGAACTAAATAAATAAATAACCAGATAAGTAAGTAAATAAATAAATAAATAAATAAATAAGCAAATAAGTTAATAAATAAATAAATTATCATCAATATTATTACTATTACAAAAACTGTTCCTATTCCAACCCATAAGAGGCCCAGACTATAGTAGGAGTTAAAGTTCCATTTCTGCAGACGAACGCATTAATATCAGTACAGCCCCGACCAAAACTTTGAGGTCACCCCTCCATAAGTGATGTTTCACTCCTGTCCTTATATTTATGTGAAACTAGATGTTTATACAAGGATCAAATGCCAGTGAAAAGTGAAGTTTTTATGCAAAGCCAGTCAGTCTGTCTTCAAAACTGTGGATTATATAACATTTTTTTCTGTTACGAATCTTGTTGAAAAATTACATATTTTGTAGGGAAAAAATCATTATTCCAGAATGGGTTGACTTAGATGTCTGAATTTTTGGACAGAGTCAGACATGTCTGAAAGACTTCTGGTGCAAATATTTCTTTTTGTTTAAAAAAATTGTGAATAAGAAAAGAAATTTTACCTTTTTGTTTTAAAAAAATATGAATAACAAAAGAAATTTTACTTTGATTTAAAAATAAACCACTACGACTTCTGAAGCAAAAACTAGGATATCTTCCACCTTTTTAAATACACTGTCAATCTTGTTATCATACATTATGGTGTCCGTGTTTATATTACTTGGTAAGTCATTAGTAGCAATCAAAAACAATAACTGGTATCAAAATTGAACCCATCCACCCATGGTGTTAACAAACACTAAAATTGTAGTATTTTTTATTGTATAGATCTTTTGTTTTGAATATTCAGAAAATAAAATTTGCTCTATAAATACGCTGTAATATTTGTTTATTTTTTTCAAAATCCAAAACGTTTCATTTTATAAAAACTCAATAGTATCTCTTTTAATTTCCCTCAAGAAAATACAGGCTTTTCTTACAATCCACTACTTACTGCTACAACGAATTTGAGGATGGAGTAAAAATGGGTTCTTATGGAAAGTTATTTTTAATATGGCACTGCATCACATTGGCTTTACTTTCAAGAACTCAAGGAATAGTAATCTGAGACAAGTAACAAAGCAGTGACTTTCATTCAGCCCTTATCCACAATACTGGACAACAGGCTTCCATTACTGTGATCCAGAACATGCCAAGGCATGCACAACACAGGATATGAACCAATTATATGTTAAACAGTTACAAACAGTGTTGGGGAGAGTGCTACTGAACTGAACTGTTGATATTGTGTCACGTCTTTGCTAAAGGGTATATGTACGTGAACGACCACAAATATTATCAGGAAATGTAGGCTCTAATTTTCTAAAATTTTATAGGGAAATGAACATACAACTGGACAAAAATTACAAGGTACCACAACAAGACTTATTAGAACTTCAATATCTGATAAAAGTCCAAAATAGTTACTAATAATATTTTTTACTTTAAATTAAATTTGCAAAATTGGAAAATTTTCACACATACTATTTCATAACTCACAACTATTAGAGATAGAATTATGAAATTTTGTACACTGATTTAACATGCATTTATGCAAAAGGTAGACTACAATAATGTCCATTTCTTTAAAAATAGAAAAATTAGGTCACAAAACATTATGTAAATTTTAATATAGGCCTACTTTATGCTCGACCATGCCGAAATGTAGTAATTATACACCTGGTAGCAGCCCTTTAATGGACCTCATTAAAGTACACCTATTCAATAAAGTTCAGGTGTTCCACCAATCAGAAAACACCATTGTAGCAATATGAAAGCGCAAGTATCGATTATTCTCGGATATGCAATCGAAAGACAACTAGCGAAACGTCACGGAGGCTGGAAATCCAATACTGTCGCAGAAGGTTATGTTCTGTTACTATAATAATTAGAGTTAATTGTAAATAATATTCAAATAAATTCAATTTATCTCGTTTTTCAATTCTAAATCAATTTCCAGGTTATATCAAAATTAGTTCATGTTATTCTCTAGATTACATCAAGGTCAATGACATTATTGTTCCTCGAAAAAAAATCAATACTTTCGCGTCTGCGCACATCTCACAACTTACGAGCTATGCACAAGGTCACTTCCGATCTTCAGTCAGATACGAATAAAATGAATACTTCTGAATAATTTCAAGTTAGAAATATGGTCGAGCATAAAAAGTCGTATGAAACTTGCCTATAATGGTAATTAAGACGCTCGTACGAAAATTATAAAACTCGCTGCGCTCGTTTCATAAACAAACATACTCGCGTCTTAATTACTATCATTATAGGCTCGTTGCATAATATACTATTATATAGGACAAATAAAAAATTAACTGTATTGAAATAAACAACTCTACATGTCTGAGAGTAGTCTACTTTTCAGAAATAAGTGTTTATTACATGCAGGAAAAATATTAAAGATCTCAGAGAGACCATAACAATGTTATGGTTACCAAATGATGTAACTGCAGAATTTTTTGTTGTTTTTTTTTTGTTTTTTTTTTTTCCCCATACTTTGATAAAACCGGTTTGAAAAATATTATTAATAACCTGTTTATACTTTTATCAGATATTTAAGTTCTAATAAGTCTTGCTGTGCTACCTTGTAATTTTTTGTCCAATTGTGAGTTTATTTTCTTATAAAATTTTAGAAATTTAGAACCTGCATTTTCTAATAATATTTGTGGTCGTTCACATACATATACCCTTAAGAAGTGATTTGTAACATTACCAACTTATAAATTTCAGTTCCTAACTACACAGATCTATAGTACATTACTTTGTGTCCTCTTCTTTAAGAGTAATGACAACAGAAGTAGAAAAGAAAAGGAAAAAGAATAAACAATCTGTTATGTTAAGTGCTGCAATCCATTCAAAGTGGAGGTGATCCAAACAATTAAAAAACCTATTACAGAAAACAGAGGTGAAGCTGATGACATTGCAGCAAGAACAAGGATGATGACATGATGATGATTATGAATAATTTATTGATGCTAATTCACCTGTAAAGTACTTGAAGATTGCTGATGATATGGCGTTGTTAGCAGAAGAGGAGACGATACTAAGGGATATGCTACTGGAGCTAAATGACAGCTGTGAGGAGTATGGGATGAAGATGAATGCAATAAGACGAAGACCATGGTCATAGGAAGAAAACTAAAAAAGGTAAACGTGGGAATTCTAAATTAGGTAGTAGAGCAAGTGATAGTTTCAAATACTTGGGGTGTACTATAAGCAGTAACATGAGCTGCTGCCAGGAAGTCAAAAGGAGGATAATGTTACAAGAAGTCAATACAAGTGACTACCTCGTCCGATCCACCGTTCGGGGAATGTGAGATTTAGATGATATTTTGATATTTATGTTATCCGACAGTAAAATTTACAAGGTTCCGTCATGCTGAAAGAACGTACATTTATAAAGAGTTAATACTTACTTACTGGCTTTTAAGGAACCCGGAGGTTCATTGCCGCCCTCACATAAGCCCGTCATTGGTCCCTATCCTGAGCAAGATTAATCCAGTCCCTATCATCATATCCCACCTCCCTCAAATCCATTTTAATATCTTCCCATCTACGTCTCGGCCTCCCCAAAGGTGTTTTCCCTCCGGCCTCCCAACTAACACTCTATATGCATTTCTGGATTCGCCCATACGTGCTACATGCCCTGCCCATCTCAAACGTCTGGATTTAATGTTCCTAATTATGTCAGGTGAGCACCTTATTCTCAAACAACCTTAACCTATGTTCCTCTCTGAAAGTGAGAGTCCAAGTTTCACAACCATACAGAACAATCGGTATATATAATTTATTTCAAGAAATAGTCTGCCCAGGCATCCTGGGTTGCCAAAAACACAGAATAACACACATATAAGAATAGTAATGATTACAGTAAGATAGATGAGCCAAATTTAAATGTGAACTAGGAGCTTAAGTTTAAGAAATAATAAATTTGTACATATATTTGTAACAATCACACACTAACGAATAGAAAAGGGGGGGGGGTATTATGATATTCCGTATAAATGATTTTTCAGAATTGCCACAGACCCTTTAATGGTTGAAGTAATTATTTTTGGAATGATGTCATGGATTCCAAATGTTTTGATAGTGTTTACAGTTGATCGTGGGATGGTGCCCCTCGCTCCGATCATTAAACCATGTACTTCCCAGGTGCCTTCCATCTGATATTTTTCTCGAAAATACGGAATAGTAGGCTCATAAATTTGTTGTTTTTCTTTGTTGACCTCGGATGGTTGGATCTGGCTCATCTCAAATCTAACAGTTGGGTCCAGTATATAGCCTTTACTATTAGTCTTGTCTAGAGCCACGATGTCCGCTCTTCTAATTCCGCCGCCTTCAGACGCAACGCAGTGCACCTCTTCATGGACCTCGAAGGATTTGTTTCTAAGGGCTTGTGCTATTAGTTTTCGGATGTTATGATGGCGTGAATTTCTCAGGAGTTCTCCATGCTGACAGGATCCTAGGACGTGTGCTAAGGTTTCAATCTCGTTGCAGTATCTGCAACGGAAACCGTCCAAGGATCTCCCATGAAGACTTCTCACTGGTGCTACGTTAGCATTCATCTTAATTGCGTCCCGCCATTCAGAGGAAGATAGACCCTCCTTAGAAAAAATCCATTTATTTCCGGGAGTATATTCTTGAAATAAAATAACACCTTTTCCTTTATGTGGAAGCGCACACCATTTGTCGTACTCTTGTTTCCTAAGATTTTGTCGTAGTTTATGGACATTGATGTTACTTATATCCAGATCTTCAGGTGGAATTTTTAACTTCCTGGAACATACTTTCTTTTCTGCTGCTATGTTCCTTGTAGAAACGACAAGAGGATTCGAGGTTCTCAATAATGTGTTGCAAATATTGAGATGCTGTAAATATGCTTCCCATTGAGCTTTGAAAAGGCTGAGACCCTTATATTTACGTTCGGTGTACAACATCGCGTCGGGCGTGTCTCCTGGCAAACATAAAATTTCCTTCACCGAACTTTTAATTAACTTATCCACATCTTCGAGAAACCGGTCAGAAAGCTGGTGAAGGGGAGCATTTTGAAGAGGATAAACAAGTATAGGCCAAATATACATATTTAAAACATTGAGTTTTTGTTCTGGTTTCAGAAGATAAGTAGATGTTAAAGCTTGGATCTTATTATTTAAATTATTGATTACTTTGGCAATGTCAAACTTAATTTCATCAGAAAAATTAATCCCAAGGTATTTGATTCGTTCATCTCCATCAATACTATTAACAATTGATCCTCCAAGATTCAATGTCGTACTACTTAATTTTCCTTTCTCGATAACGATGGTTTGAGTTTTAGATTCATTTAGACTTAATCCGATCTGCTGTAATGACCGTTTTGTCATGGTAAATATTTCAGATGCAGCAATTGTACTTTTAGCAACAAGTGCAATATCATCCGCAAATCCTAATGTTACTACATTATTTAGATCCGATACAAGGTCATATCCAAATTCTTCAGCCACACTAGGCTCGGATAATTCATCAAAAATGTGGTCTATGCTGAGATTAAAAAGCATTGGGGAAAGAGGAGCGCTTTGCATAACCCCTTGTTTAAACGGTATGGGTTTTGTTTTATGGATTCCAACCTCTATCTGGGTTTCATTTCCACACTGTAAATTTATAATTAAATCCTGTAATTTTTGGGGAAGGGCAGAATTGTGAATGACAGATTCCAAATGCCGATGTCCAACAGTATCATAAGCTTTATGCACATCAAGAAACAAGATGGTGACATCTTCTTTTTCGATTTTGGCCTTACGAAGAACTGAATTTAATATAGAGGCATTAATCTGTGCACCAGCAGTAGATACAAATCCTCGTTGGTTTTCATTAAATTCTACGTATTGTTGCATTCTTGAACAAAGACACCTCTCCAAAACTCTTCTTTATAAATTCTAACTTTCAGATTTTTTGACAGCAGACCGGATGATAAAAGGTCCTCAACCGAATAATAACAGGCATTTCCCACATTTATTCTGTGTTTAATTTCCTCCCGAATATCATTTATATTTGTTACTGTTGTCCCCAGGTATTTGAATTTTTCCACCTCTTCATAGGATATATTTCCATTTCGTACAATATTCTGGTCACGAGACATAATCAAATAAAGAGTTCATAAATTTTATATTTTATTTTAGCATTTATTGGGATCCTTATAGATAAAATGCAATTACCAAGCTGTGTCCTAGCACGCACTTCATTTACAACTACCTAGTCCTAAACTAAACAGACTGGTTTTTTGCTAATCAAGTTTATTACTGGTAACATTATTATTAATGTTCAGAATTTGTTACGCAATTGTAAGTTTATTTATATTTATTACATCATTACGACTTCCACTATAGTATTCCCACAGTCTACTATATACAGTCACGAAGCTTGCGGTGATTTTTTGCAAATCTCGCGATAGTTGCTAGCCGCTTGGAGCGCTGTGAGTACTAGGAACAATAGACTGTGCCACAGCCATCGTGATCTAATACAGGCCGTAAGGCAGACCATGTGACTCGTTTAACCCGATCAGGAAGGGCGGCGTTTCAGCCATATAAATTAGTTGGAATGCATAAAGAGTAACATATGTTTCTCTAAAATGTAGTGTAATTGCATTAATAAAATATAAAACAATGATTATGAGACACTTCAGACATAATTCACTTGCAAGTTAAGATGTAATATTATATATTGTGTGAAAATTACGTTGTTCGTATATGTAATACCTGCCTTTATTTCGATTAAATATTGCGAAATTCTTGTACATTCATTTATGCACGATTCAATAATTTTCAATTGAACCTCACGGATATTTAGATATGTTGAAATTATAGGTTATGTTTACTGTACCAGTTGCTCCTTTCTGTCTAAATTTAGTGATCTCCAATGCTTTGCCATTCATATGAAAATTATAGGTTATGTTTACTATATTTAACTTATATTCCTAAATTCGCAATCATACATTATAATCAAGCACAATGTCATGTATGATCCCCCGGACATTCAATTTGTCTGTATTTTAATACTACAATTGAGTACTGAATTATTGTATTTATCTACTACTTAAGAGACGAAGTAACACAATTGTACGTACACTAATTTCATAGGAGTTGTATGGTAAATGTTTTGTCTAAAATTAAGGAAGGTAGATGTGCTAAATTGAAATCACAATTTAAATTATTTTTTATTAAACCTCAAAATAGCTTCCATTCTAAACTTGAAATGTTGACGCGAACAGATTATGTTAACATGTAAAATTCTCTTCACATTAAAATAACACAGTTTTGTAATTATTTCTGCAACATATGCAACAAGAAGTAAACGGAACTTATGGACACATTACACTGAATAAAGCTTAGCAATGATAAGCAATAAAGTTATAATATAATATTTCACTGAGCTCCATACACTGAAATAGAAAACCCGAACAAACATTACGGCCTGGTCTAGATCGAAAAAGTATTGACTGCGCCGTATTTCGCATTTTTGTGAAAAGCTATGTAAACTGTGAAATGTTCGTTATCGGTTGTAATAACTGTAAATGGCTAAAATACAATAATTTGAATAATAATATGGGACAAGGAGACGTTTGTAGTACTATAAATTGTAAGAAAAATAGGTTAGAGTTATCCTTCTTTCGAAAAATCCAGGAAGGTGAGTTTATAAAATATAATATATACTTTATGAAAATAATATATAAACCTTATGTATTTCGTATTTCAATAGTGGAAGGAAGGTGTTAACTTTTGAAAGGAACACGATATCAAAAGTACAATACATTTTATCGTCTGCTAGGGAAAGAGTCTGTGATGAGGCGATAGTAGCGATACTGGTGGTGAGCAACTATCTATGGATGCATATTTCAACTGTCCATGTTTGCATATTTAGTAAGTATTGAGCTTCGCAACTGTATATACTAAACTGTGACTGGTCATACAGCGAGTACCACTGCTACTTTGTTACCGGTACCTGCATTATCGACCGTCCAGCCGTTGCCGGCCGTCATGTTTGTAACTCATATTTTGTATAAGTATTAATATCTGTACGCTATTTGTATATACATGCGAAGAACAGAAGTAATTCACAAGTGTCTGTATTTACGATCAAGCCTTATACACTACGGAATATTCCGTATATGAATTCCATTTGCACAGCTGCGGATTTGAAGATACAGACAGACTTACGTACTTAATATCTCGATTATTTGCAGACATGAATCGACAACATTGGTAGGAAGAATCGTTGAAATGGATGGGACCAAATTTAGATAATGTCCCGAAAGAATTTAATATCAAGAAGAAGGAGCACAGAAATTGAACTCCTCATCTTCCGACAGTAAACAACATATTATAACATCTATTCTGTTCATGTTATCTGTACACAACGTTCAATTAACGATCTAATCTTATATATATATATATATATATATATATATATATAATTTGAACTGGTAATGGAAATTACGGGAAAACGGCGGAACGGATTTTAATAAATGGCCCCTCAATTTGAAGCTTGGAACCCAAAGTTTTTCGGAAAAATAGTAGTTTTCAGTGAATGTAAATTTTCCTACATAATTTTCCTATTTTCCAAAATCCTTCTGTCGTCAGTTTTGAGAACTAGCTAATTGCATTCAGGAGAAGCGAAGCGAGCATCAAGTCGGCCGTGTTGCATTTCAGAATATAACAAAACACACACTACAGTAAACAATATTACACGAAGCCATGATCTGCAAGAATGCTGACATATTTAGAGCTCAAATTAAATTGGTTATTAAAAACCTAACTTACTAAAAATAACTTACAGGTTCGATTCTGTGGTGTGTAATTTCCTGGGTACAGCTGTGTATTGGATATTAAAAACTACAAAACTTGAGGTGGTTTGATGACATTATTACCATTAGAAATGAAATATTATTGTAGTTAATGCCGTGATGTGACTATTTTTCATTAATTATACGTATTAATGCTATATTGATGATATGAAAGTGGAACGTTTTGGAGTTATGTAAGTAGATGTAGAGAATAACTTAAATTAGATTTTGATTTCTATATTTTACTGAGTGACTGCTATATAGTATATATAGTATATGTTACTGAAAGCTATAAAACTTACGTAAGATAATAATATTATTAAAAATCAAATATTTTTATAGTTATTAATCAAGTGGGGTTGGGTCTTTTTCATATATTTAATGGCGGTGTGGTGTAGATATTTATATGCGTGGTTTTCTTCAGTACTGGCTCGAGAGAGACTATCTTTCATTATTATGGAAGCAAATAACTTTCAGAATGTCTGGTATTATTGATTTAAAATAAATCTGAAAAATGTTTATTTAAACGTCTAATGAACTTAGTTTGCAGCATTTCCTGCACAAGCCACTGGTATAATATAAACTTTATCACTATCAAAGTGAGATATACCACAAAAATTAATGAAAAAATAAATACAGTGCACTGTACCTCTCATTTGTTTGCAATTGATCCGTACGTCTCCATGACAGCAGAATTCACCATACCTCTTGTTAATTTCACATTACACAGTTCTCACGCACACGTAGTACACTATGTTCAAGGAATATAAGAAATCGTATTCACATGATTTATGGAAACACACAGGGAAGAATTCAATTATCACTAAAAGTTAATTATCATTAATAAAATTAGAAGCGAACTGCCCATTCCTCATAACACAATCGCCATGTTTTCTTACTACGTATGTCAGAAGCGTTACCAAACTCTACTAGATGAAATCACACCAGATGCAATAAAAATTACGCCAGATTACAATAAGATATTATGCTTCGTCATGATAACTGTTTACTGCTGTGGGTATTATTATTATTATTGTTATTATTATTATTGTTATTGTTATTATTATTATTATTATTATTATTATTATTACATCACTGGCGACATGCTTTCTTTGCTTTTAATTACAATTCAGCAGATAGAATTCATTTGTATTTTCTGGACGAGCACTTCCGATCACACTAAAAGTAGGCATTATGTCAAAGTAATTATGTTAGATGCTAGATTAATAACATTCATGGATCTAGTATAAATATGCCAAGATTGGCAACGCTATACGTCATAGCTTAATAGCCAGACTTCACCAGAAGGGGTAGACGACGTAAAGAACGCTGACAGGGTGTTCCAAAAGCTACTCAACAAACATAGAAGAAGAAAATAAGAGCATAATTATGCGAATATTTAACATAGCTCGTTAGATTTAAACAATCCAGAAAGATCTATACACATAGGTCTACTCGCATTTGTTTCCGAAATTACGTAGATGTCCTCTTTAATGATATGACAATATTAATGAGATGAAATGCTTTGAAAACAACCCTTATAAAAACTATTCGAAGTTTATATCGTACCTAACTTCAAGAATATAATTATTTCCAAACTTAACAACGAACTCTATGATCAATATTGTCCAGAAACCGCTAGACTTTCAAACAATATGATGTATGTATGTAGGTATTTATTTACACTGCAAGTGGGCAAGTACCCGGTGGCAGTGGTATATACAATATTAACAATACACAATAAAATGATAACCAATACATAATAAAATTTACAATATACAATACAATTTTACAACACATATACAATTTTACACACAATACAATAATAATACATAATACAATTTAACACAATAATAATAAAACATAAAATAAAATACCTCATTTTACAATACAACCTACATAATTATCTATAGGTCCTACATAAGTTTCAATAGTCTTTCACTTTACTCTCATCTCATTCCCTGTAGTGGCACTATGACGCATTTCACTGACACTTTAGCACACATTTCACTGACACTATAGAACACATTTCATTGACGCTATAAATTATCACTGATCGGAACTGTTCACTGCACTGTAAAACCATAACTTCACTGACTCACCTCGCTTCACTGATACAACAGTTCAAATAAGTCAAATAATTACACCCTTATGCATACTTATAAACAGAACTACATTTAAACTAAACATTTCTAGTCTAAGGCCCTCTTACACGCTAGTTTTAAATAATTTACAATTCAATGGAGTAACAAGTTTAAACTTTTGAGTGTTTCTGGACACTTCGCCGTTTGGTCTTCACCTTCACACACCTGAACAACTTCCTTACGTCGCCAGTGCACTATTATCACGATGTCTTATCCTAGCAACCACATACATGCCCTAATAAACATAGATTGTGTTAACGCCACATAACAAGACTGACTCTAAGGTTCAATTGTAATTAATAATGCACATAAAATGAACTTAGCAGCGATTTGCTTATGTCAGTTTTAGTATTATCACGATTTCGCATCCTAGCAACCACATATAGTTAACATAGATTGTGTTAACGCCACATAACAAGACTGACTCTAAGGTTCAATTGTAGTTAATAATGCACATAAAATGAACTTAACAGCGATTTCCTTATGTCAGTTTTAGTAGGCCTATTATCATGATTTCGTATCCTAGCAACCACATATAGTTAACATAGATTGTGTTAACGCCACATAACAAGACTGACTCTAAGGTTCAATTGTAGTTAATAATGCACATAAAATGAACTTAACAGCGATTTCCTTATGTCAGTTTTAGTATTATCACGATTTCGCATCCTAGCAACCACATATAGTTAACATAGATTGTGTTAACGCCACATAACAAGACTGACTCTAAGGTTCAATTGTAATTAATAATGCACATAAAATGAACTTAACAGCGATTTCCTTGTGTCAGCTTTAGTATTATCACGATTTCGTATCCTAGCAACCACATCTAGTTAACATAGATTGTGTTAACGCCACATAACAAGACTGACTCTAAGGTTCAATTGTAATTAATAATGCACATAAAATGAACTTAACAGCGATTTCCTTGTGTCAGTTTTAGTATTATCACGATTTCGTATCCTAGCAACCACATCTAGTTAACATAGATTGTGTTAACGCCACATAACAAGACTTAGTATAAGGTTCAATTGTAATTAATAATGCATTCATTCATTCATTCATTCATTCATTCATTCATTCATTCATTCATTCATTCAGTTTTCTGCCCAAGAGCAGGTCTTTCACTGCAAACCCAGCTTTCTCCAATCTTTCCTATTTTCTACCTTCCTCTTTGTCTCCTCATATGATCCATATATCTTAATGTCGTCTATCATCTGATATCTTCTTCTGAACCGAACTCTTCTCCCGTTCACCATTCCTTCCAGTGCAGTTTCTACTCAACCAGTGACCCAACAAATTCCTTTTCCTCTTCCTGATCAGTTTTAGCATCATTCTTTCTTCACCCACTCTTTCCAACACAGCTTCATTTCTTATTCTGTCTGTCCTCTTCACACGCTCCATTCCTCTCCACATCTATATTTCAAATGCTTCTATTCGCTTCTTTTCACTTCGTCGTAATGTCCATATTTCTGCCGCATACAATGCCACACTCCATACAAAGCACTTTACCAGTGTCTTCCTTAGTTATTTTTCAAGAGGTCCGCAGAAGATGCTCCTTTTTCTGTTAAAACTCCTTGACCATTGCTATCCTCCTTTTGACTTCCTGGCAGCAGCTCATGTTGCTGCTTATGGTACAAATAATACATGTGAAATAAAATTATTAGCGATTTCCCTATATCAGTGTTAGTATTATCATAATTTCGTATGGCTGTAAAACATAAATTTAATATTGTTTCTTTGTCTTTTAGGTGTAACTCTACATTTTACGCACTAGATCCGCCTCTGATCTGAAGTCTAGTCTGCTCTCTGAAGATTTTAACGAGTGAACAAGTTTAAAAGACGCCGTTTCAAGCCGTTCGCACAGATCGTCTGCTAATGTGACAATCCAAAAATAAGCGGGGCTCTGTGTTCCTTTGTTATCAAGCGATCTCGGTTTCCATGGAGATATAATTCCATTTCTGCCGAGAAGTTGCGCCTAATGAAATCCTTGAGGGTGTCGCTTTGACAAAGAAATCAGGCACGTTGGCCGCAACGCGTGGCCCCGGGCGACCGACCAGGTACGGCACAAAGGCGGGCGGCTAGGTGCGTCTCAGCTCCTTCTTGCGCCTTATTACGGAGCTTTGACACACGTTTTCTCAAAAGAGAAAGAACTTTTTGTCGTAAACAATTAATTTTTTTCTTTTGGTCGTTATTCTTTGTCCGTAGCAGAGCAGACAATAACTGTTTTTGAATGTACACTACAAATATTATTTCCGCGTCTACTGTATGATAACATTTGTTTTGTGGCATTCAGAAACCACCTTCCACGCGTTGTGTTCACTTCCAACTGCTAAATTTTCCGCCGATTTAATCCATGTCTTAGTTCTCTAGTGACATCTTGTACGTTTCAGTCTGTGAGTCTTATCGCCAAAGACGTATAAGGCTGTCCTATTCTCCTGAGGTGATTGGTCTACCCGTTGTTTTGTTCATATTCAGTGTATATGAGTCAATTTATCCGGAACGATGCATACTTCTTTGAAGTCTCTATGTTAAGATCACCCCGGAATGGTGATTTGCTAGAAAACATTTGAATTAAGACAAGGCGTTATAACAACGTATATTTTAGAGCCCACTCCTTTGTCCAAAATTTATGTAGCAGAGAAATGAGGGTTGTCAAGAGAATTGTCTTCAAATTAACAGCCAGAGGTGCTGCTTGCAACAATTAAAATTTTACGAAAAATTTATTATTGAAGTAAAATAGTCGAGCACGCAAACACATATAAACGGCAGCAACGTGTTCCGCATTGTTAGATTGACTTGCATAAGAATCCGTTGCTATGCACATCTTCCCTAGTAACGAACTGTGTGCATCACATTAATTAATACTAAACAGTTGAATCGCTGTTATAACGACAGCAACTTGTTCCGCATTGTTAGATGGACTTGCATAAGAATCCGTTGCTATGCACATCTTCCCTAGTAACGAACTGTGTGCACCACATTAATTAATACTAAACAGTTGAATCGCTGTTATAACGACAGCAACTTGTTCCGCATTGTTAGATGGACTTGCATAAGAATCCGTTGCTATGCACATCTTCCCTAGTAACGAACTGTGTGCACCACATTAATTAATACTAAACAGTTGAATCGCTGTTATAACGACAGCAACTTGTTCCGCATTGTTAGATGGACTTGCATAAGAATCCGTTGCTATGCACATCTTCCCTAGTAACGAACTGTGTGCACCACATTAATTAATACTAAACAGTTGAATCGCTGTTATAACGACAGCAACTTGTTCCACATTGTTAGATGGACTTGCATAAGAATCCGTTGCTATGCACATCTTCCCTAGTAACGAACTGTGTGCATCACATTAATTAATACTGAACAGTTGAATCGCTGTTATAACGACAGCAACTTGTTCCACATTGTTAGATGGACTTGCATAAGAATCCGTTGCTATGCACATCTTCCCTAGTAACGAACTGTGTGCATCACATTAATTAATACTAAACAGTTGAATCGCTGTTATAACAACAGCAACTTGTTCCGCATTGTTAGTTGGACTTGCATAAGAATCCGTTGCTATGCACATCTTCCCTAGTAACGAACTGTGTGCATCACATTAATTAATATTAAACAGTTTAGTCCATTCAGTCGATGACTAATCTTTGTAACAAATGGCATCTGAGCATCTTTCATAGTTCAGCGTAACTTTTCCTTGTAGCCTCTACTTGTTCGTCACCCTGTGGCACAGACTCGCAACTTCCTGTCTGCACGTTTACGAGTCCAGGTCGTCTCGACGGAATCGCCCCTCCAGTTCCATAAACCCGTGACCCACTTCCCAATCGAGAGATCGATTTCTGGTTGTAAAGATTGCAAGACACGATAGTATCGATATGTTCAACCCTCACGATATACCTCCATGTATTGTTACAATTGCCCCCTACTTTGCAGAACGGCGAGACAAAGCGGTGCGTCCTACAAGGCAGTGTTTCATGAGGCCCAGCTGCACCACCGCACCCCTGGCAAATACTATTGGAACTGTTTCAAGTGAAGTGACCTTCATCGGATGATCCAGTTTCCTCTACCAGTGTCACGTGACTGATTCAGAGGCTTCGGTTTTATTGACAGGTGCAGAAACATCCAGGTTGCAGAGCTAGAAACCAGTTGGAACCGTTCCCCAGGTCTACTAACTACAGGAGACCTTCCTTAATCTGAATTCGGATAAACCGAATACTCGGTTAAATGGAACAAGCTGTTCGGTCCCAGCTGAATTAATAGAGTAAAATCCACCGCTTTAACCGAATTGTGGATGAACCGTATTACGAAATGAAATTTTGTCCCCTCGGTGCATATTTCGTTATTCCTCGTCTAAATCGAACGTCCTGTATAGTGTGCAGGAGGGTTTCAGGACTTAGCCGTATTGATGTTTATGTAATATGTTTTGAATGAGTATAATTCTAATGCGCTAACGCAGCTTGAATAAAGTCTCGATCTCTTTAGATTCAGATTAGACTGGCGATGCGATATCTTCCTACAGTCAACATAGCAGCAGCTGTGGACGTCGTCTCTGCAGACAGTACCGCCATGTTAGAGGCAGTAGTCGGCGACGTAGACAGTCACAGAGCAAAATTGTCGTAAATTATTATTATTATTATTATATTATTATTATTATTATTATTATTATTATTATTATTATTATTATTATTATTATTATATTATTATTATTATTATTATTATTATTATTATTATTATTATTATTATTATTATTATTATTATTATTATTATCAATAATTGTCTTATTTTTTATACTTTGTAGGCCTCATTTATTTTTGACCTGCTGTTCACATTTTATTATGCTTTTTTCTTTCCTTCTCTATGTTATATATTATGTCTGATTTCTTCTTACTTGTTGTTTACATTTTATTATTATTATTATTATTATTATTATTATTATTATTATTATTATTATTATTATTATTATTATTATTATCTTATTCAGTTTTGTGTGTACTTTGTAAATTTGTAGTGTTTCTGTAACGCAGTTTTTACTCCTGGTTGAGTGTTAGAGAAGGCCGTATGGCCTTAACTCTGCCAGGTTAAATAAATCATTATTATTATTATTATCATTATTATTATTATTATTATTATTATTATTATTATTATTATTATTATTATTATCAATAATTGTCTTATTTTTTATACTTTGTAGGCCTCATTTATTTTTGACCTGCTGTTCACATTTTATTATGCTTTTTTCTTTCCTTCTCTATGTTATATATTATGTCTGATTTCTTCTTACTTGTTGTTTACATTTTATTATTATTATTATTATTATTATTATTATTATTATTATTATTATTATTATTATTATCTTATTCAGTTTTGTGTGTACTTTGTAAATTTGTAGTGTTTCTGTAACGCAGTTTTTACTCCTGGTTGAGTGTTAGAGAAGGCCGTATGGCCTTAACTCTGCCAGGTTAAATAAATCATTATTATTATTATTATCATTATTATTATTATTATTATTATTATTATTATTATTATTATTATTATTATTATTATTATCTTATTCAGTTTTGTGTGTACTTTGTAAATTTGTAGTGTTTCTGTAACGCAGTTTTTACTCCTGGTTGAGTGTTAGAGAAGGCCGTATGGCCTTAACTCTGCCAGGTTAAATAAATCATTATTATTATTATTATCATTATTATTATTATTATTATTATTATTATTATTATTATTATTATTATTATTAAAATTGTGTCTCAGGCTATAACTCCACGCTTCTCTAGCTTATGGTTTCTAATACCTTTACTTTCGAACTGGTCAACCAATTTTCAGGTTGTGAGTGGCACTAATTAAATAAATTAGACATTTTCATTTATATCAAGTCTACCGAGACTACCGGCATAGAAATTAAATTTCATTTTTTAATCGGTTACTTAGCGGACATTTTTTACTTTCCCTCACAAGTTAATTAAATTTATCAAAGGAAAAGAAAGAGATGCAATACGAGCTTAGCCACGTATTTTCTTCTTTTACAAGAAAAGTTGGTTAAAACGTAATTTCCAGTCTTAAAAGAAGAAGAAAACTACTCTTGCACACACCACGACTCGCAGGCTCGACTTCCAGATTAGCTACTTCAAGTTTAAAAATCAATTAGAAAATAAGCGGAAACTCAAGTTCGTCTACCTGTATGTACTGACTTCCTTGAGAGGCCAAAAAAAAAAAAAGTGAAATGAGAGGTAATAAGTTCCAAAATAAACAGCTTTACAGCAGAAATATACTACGGAATTCTGTTGTCGAGAATTCATTGGAAATAAGATAGACTATTTAGCCACGTACGGCCGGAAATATTTAAGAATTGACTAAATATAACGAGACTGTAAGTATTAAAATGAGTTTCTGGAACGTTCAGTAGGCCTGATGATTCCTTAAATCACTCAGTAACTTTAAGTAACTCTTCTTACATTGTACTGTATTGTATTGTGTTGTCTTGTATTGCAGGGGAGAAGTGAGTACAGTGAGACATTTTTTATTAGATGATAAATTTTGATATTGAAATGTTTGTAACAGTGGAGTTGTATA
Organism: Periplaneta americana; assembly: GCF_040183065.1. Lineage (NCBI taxonomy): Eukaryota > Metazoa > Arthropoda > Insecta > Blattodea > Blattidae > Periplaneta > Periplaneta americana. Next base: position 2,323,376 of record NC_091131.1, on the reverse strand, counting down.
TTGCATGAGTAAAGTAACAGTATTTTCATACTCGATTTGATTCTAGTTATAAAGGTGAGCGATGAAAAAATAATTCGTAATTTTTCACTCTTAGAAGTAAAATTTTGGCTTGTGTTTAATGAAGGTTATATTGGATATACAAATTAAATAGAAATATGAATGTTTTGTTACCTAATACTATGGTATTTGACGTTATGTTTGGCAAAGTTTCGTCTTTCTTGTTTTGATTTTGAAGTGATGGCGCCATTTTTAAACGAACTATGCGTAAGGGGAACAGTGAGACATGCCATTGAAGGGTACACTGAGACGTCTCACTGTTCCCATTTACCAATGATTTGCAAAAATAAACTGTAATTATATTACATTTACCAGTAACTAACACTAAAAATGAACATATTAGTAGCCAATTTAGGAACTATAGCTTAAAATAATGGATACATTGCATTTTAATGGTTTCTTAAATAAAACATTATTCACAAAATTTAAAAAAAAAATATTAAACAATAATAAAGAATTAAATTAAATTCTTATAATTATAAGCTTTGTTGTCACCAAAAATTCATTTTATTTTTTCGCAAAAGTTTGAAAAGTCATGGAAAATTCACTTTTCCAAATGTTCCAGATGTTTCAATGGTTTCGAAGTCAGACATCAAAATGATTCTAAATAAATCTACAGAACATGGCAAGATAAAGAGACAGCAAGCTTTCTTTTCTTTTGAAATAAATGTAAATCATTTCAATGTCCGTTAATAGACACTGTGGTGTCTCACTGTACCCTCCTGAATGGGAACAGTGAGACATTTGCATTTTTTTGACAAACACGCATTGTATAGTATGTCCTTTATCTATTAACATTTCTGTTTATGTATTATTGTACTCCATGTTTTAATGTATAATTCTTTTGCACTTGATTTTAAAAATACTTGAAATTTCACTTGCATACATATATCTTAATATTTTGTGTCTCACTGTACCCACTACTCCCCTATTTATTTACATTGCATGGTATTTGTACAGCGCTTCACAGCTAGAATATGGAACATGTCAAAAACATCTTAGTGCTACAAAGTCTTAATTATAGTCACAGTCTAGTTGAAATATATACAGAAGGATTTTACAATATACTAGTACAACACAAGGGGTTAGTATCGATACTTAATACAACACAGATATAATATTCATGCAGTGTTGTTGAATGTCATGAATTCACCTACAGAACAGAAGGCGTGAGAAATTAGATACTTCTTTAATTTGTCCTTAAATAATCTTATGTTTTGAGCTTAATTTTTTATATCCATAGGGGGGCTACTAAAAAATTTTACTGTCATATAACGCACTTCTTTTTGATAGCATGATACACTTGCCGATGGAGTATAAAAGTCATTTTTAACGCGTATTTTATGCTATGAACTGTTGAATTAGTTATCAAGTTTTCACAATAGATACGAGGAAGTTTATTAATGGAAAAATATACTGACAAGCCACTGGCACTATTTGTAGTTTTTTAAATGGCCCTACATGATTCCCTAGATTTGATACATTCTATTATTCCAATCACTATTTTTTGTAGTAGAAAATAATATACTGTTACATGTGCAGAACTATCGAAAGACCTTTCGTTTTCGTTGTTTTCATTGAAATATCAAAGCCTACTAGATATTTTAGAAATATTTAAATTGCTGCAGACAGTATAGCAATTTATAAGTCTGAAAAATAAGTGTATCTTCTTCAGATGGAGAAGTATTCGATATTAGATACAACCAAGTGTACAGAAATCGAGTTGATTTATTTACGAATTATGGGGAAGAAAAGTTCCAGGAACGTTCTCGCTAAACCGTGGCCTACTATAATAATAAGGTAAGTGACATTTCGAGAATAAATGAGCGACTGGAATGGTTCCGGCCCATTTACAAGATCCGTTATTGTATGTGATCGTAGTAATGCTATGACATTCGCAATGGTGGTCGATGTAATGATTATGTGTTGCTAAGAGAAATAAATCATGTAACTCACCAGCAATGAATGCCTGTCTGCAAAGCCTCCTCCACACGTGGTCTTAAAACTTCTGAAAACATAGAGAAGCAAATGATAGTGAAGAATCCACACGAACTTACAGGTGGCGCACGGTTGAGGTGGAACTCAACGCCTTGTGCATTATATGAATAATTTTCTATCCTGCTTAGCTTAGCTTAGCTTAGCTTAGGACAGTTAGGCCCGTAATACACTTGAAGAGTTTTCGCTAGCGAGAAATGTGTTGCGAGAAAATTCAGAGATTGATAACATGGATTCAAATGGACGTCCACACACTGGAAGAGATTCTCGCTCAAGGCAAAAACCTGCGCGAGTTTCTCGCTAGAATCGGTAGCTCAGCGAATTTTCTTGACACATTTATCAAAGATGTTTGGCATTTATACTCTTTATGACGATTGAATGTAGAAAAAGATATCACAGGTGGCGATGAATTGTATTGTTTTTATTTGAAAATGAGGAAAGATGGCTGATAATTGCAGTCAGAAACTTATCGAACGGTCGACCTGGTTGGCGAGTTGGTATAGCGCTGACCTTCTATGCCCAAGGTTGCGAGTTCGATCCCGGGCCAGGTCGATGGCATTTAAGTGTGCTTAAATGCGACAGCTCATGTCAGTAGATTTACTGGCATGTAAAAGAACTCCTGCGGGACAAAATTCCGGCACATCCGACGACGTTGATATAACCTCTGCAGTTGCGAGCGTCGTTAAATAAAAAAAAAACACACAACTTATCGAACTTCTACGATGTCACCCGTAGGCCTATTTATATGATACACGGGATGAAAACTATAAATCACGAAACTTAAAGAAGAAATCTGGAGACAAATATCAGATTATCTGAAAATAAATAGGGTTATATTTTATTTTGATGAGATTTAATAGTATTAATTAAACATTTGAAATAATGTATCTATATGTCTTAACAGTTTACGTAATATTAATCGGAACATAGCAAAGAATCCTCCATCATATCATGAATGGCAAAAAACTGTGGTCCATTCAACCTGAAATAACGCCTAAACGTATCATCATTCAAATCGAAACCAGTGTCCAAAACTCGCCCTTATTTTCGTAAGATACAATGTGATTTTCAGATATTTCTGGCTTTAATTTTAGGCCTACTTTTTCTTTTCATTAACAAAATATGTTCATGTAACTCCATTTCCTCATCATCAGAATACTCAGATTCAACAAATTTGTAAAGTACGACAATACACTTACAGGTCATGTATTTAAGTACGACAATATACGTAAATACATAACCTATAATATTTCCCCCAACGAGTGATTACTATAATCAGAAAAATGCTTTCTGCATGAAGGCAGTGCATAGCTGATCATAGCGAGGTGTGATCTGTGATAGCGAGAACTCGCCAAGTGTGTGGAGGAAGGCTCTTCGCCTCTTTCTCGCAACACATTTCTCGCTAGCGAAAACTCTTCAAGTGTGTTAATAATAGTAATAATAATGATGATAATAATAATAATAATAATAATAATAATAATAATGTTTTATTTTCGCTGGCAGAGTTAAGGCCATAAGGCCTTCTCTTCCACTCAACCAGCCTTAATCAATACAATACATAAATTTAAATTACAAACATTTACACTACACTTAAAAAGTTCTCCATCAACATTCTTCACTACACATTTATTTAAATTTAGATAAACCTATAAGGTAAAGTAGTAACTTAATTTATGAGCTAATTTAATTCAATGAATTATAATTAATTTAATATTTAAGATAGCTAGTAAAATGATGAAAATTAATTTAATATAAGCTTACTAGGACTATGTTACAGGGAGAATATATATATTTCTATTTCTATAATGAGAATATTAATGTAATTGCCATTAGAGGTTTTGTAAATCTATTTAGAAAAATTAATGATAATAAGAATAAGAATGCACAGATGTTAGTTTCATTATAAGTAACAAATATTAATCTGTTAAGTAAGAACCTAAATGAAGTTATTGTCCAACAACCCCTTATATCACTCGGAAGCGAATATATTGAATAAGCAGTCGTGGACAGCCGATAAGGGGTGGTCCTCCAGCTTGTGTTACTGGCCTTACTATGACTGTGAAGCGAAGCTACGATCCGGTATGACGTCAGTCAGTCACAAAGTCCAACTTGTGCGTGTCAATGAATGTCGATAGCAGACAGTACTTGACAAGCATGTGGAAAGTCATTCTTATTAAACACGGTACATTTCAATGTTGAAAATTCTGTCAATTCCAAAAGTCCATTTTTGTACAAAGTCATGTAACACCGTCTAAAAGGGAAAGCACAATCATACATTCCCTGTTATTTCTATCCAAAATTCTTCATCAAATTACCTGGCATCAAGGTTTCACTTCCTCACAAACCTCGTAATCAGTATCGATCACTTCTTTCTATTCCCCATCAGAGAACTTCTTTCCCATAACGTCACCTCGCATCTGAAATTCTTTACCTAATGACATCACGAAAAAACTGCAAATATGGGATGGCGAGTCTTTCCACTATTACAACGAAGTGAAGGAAAACGACTAGAAGCATTTGAAATGTGAATATTGAGAAGAATGGATCGTGTGAAATGGACAGAGTAAGAAATGAAGCTGTGCTGGAAAGAGTGGGTGAAGAAAGAATGATGCTGAAACTGATCAGGAAGACAAAATAAATTGGCTGGTTCACTGGCTGAGAAGAAACTGCCTACTGAAGGATGCACTGGAAGGAATGGTGAACGAGAGAAGAGTTCGGGGAAGAAGAAGATATCAGATGATAGACAACATTAAGATATATGGATCACATGCTGAGACAAAGAGGAAGGCGGAAAAATGGGAAGATTGGAGAATGCTGGGTTTGCAGTGGAAGGTCTGCCCTTGTGCAGAAATTATGAATATCAGGGATTGACGGGCATTACCACAATTTAAAATTTAGTTAGAAAGGGGTATTTTGTTTCACGAATTCGAGATGCAGGGAGTTGCTGGACATGATGCTTTGAACTGGAATCTGCTCGTAATGAATTTTCACATTAATTTGACTGTGTAGTATATTATTAACTCTCTTGTTATAGGCTATATAATTTTCGAATATAAAAATGTAATAGCTCTGATTAAGATTTCATTACTCCTTTCGTAAACTGTCACTTAAATTCTGTCATTATTGTTGTAGATTAAAGTAGTTTTAGTACCGTATTTTATCTGTATCCGTATTTCTGATGGAGTAGAACATGAGGAATATTTTGTCTTAACTTCACCGGACTAAATAAATAAATATACTGACAAAATACTTGAAGTACAGGGATATTAAAAATCCTAAAACTTGTCGATGAGCCACGCGTCTTATTTTTGGCGCTGTAAGCAATTTATTTTCGCCAGAAATTCAGATTACACTGAACAACACATTTTTACTTTTTGTTTTGCTCCGAAATAAAAATAGGTGAATATTAGTCTACTATTATGTGTGCCCTAAATCTGAATTTAAAAATTGCCCCAAACTGCCACATCACGTACCATTTTCCGGGGATAATGAATTGAATTTTTTTATGACAAAACTTATTTGTTTTTAATTTTTCGCTGCTACTGATAAAATTACAACACACTATGGAATCAAAATTCCTAATAATACTTGAAAAATGTGTACTGGACACAAAAATGATGTAACATACTTTAAGACACAACAACAATAAAAATATTTCATTCATATAGTGAGAAAAATCTCGGAATTTGAACTTACATTTTAAATAATTTTCTGGATGACTTCTGTTTATAACTAGACCCGGGACTGTATTTTACAAGGAACCAACAATAGTCTGCAAGCATGCTGGATGATGATCTTCCTTTATATCGCCTTTCCATTTCAGATATTTCTTGATGAAATCTTTCCCCATGCTCGTCGCTTACCGCTCCAAGGTTAGGAGGAAAGAAATCCAAATGAGAATGTAAAAAGTGTATTTTGAGAGACATATTACACTCCATTTTGTCGTATACACTTAACATGATTTCCACAACAAGTTCTATGTAGATTTCTGCCCTAGAATTTCCAAGGAAATTTGAGCAAACGTCTTCGAAAGCGCGCCATGCCATTCTTACTGTAACGGAAAGTTTTTCCTCAAACAAAGGGACAGCCATAACTTTGTGAATTTGTGGACCGATGCAAATGCCCTCTTTTAATTTTCCTTCACTCAAACTGGCAAACTTTTCTTTTAAATACTGAAAACCACACGCTTGTTTGTTCATTGCATAGACCTCATTTTGAACTGTTATGAAATTTACTTAATAGAAGGGACCAATATCTGTTTATTTATTAGAAATACAAAATAACATGCAAACAACCATAATAAACCGTAAATAAGTCATAAACTCATAAAATACATTAGCTTTTGTTTTGGTTCATACCCCCAACTCGCGCCAGATGTTTCCTGGGGGAGAGCTTATCGAAATGTGAAATCATAGTATATTTTAGAAACCTTACGTGATACGAAGAAAAGAGATGCATTTTCGGATTCAGCACACTTCAATCATAAAAGACACATTGTTTTAAGTCGGAGCAAAATTCTTGTTATATATATATATATATATATATATATATATATATATATATATATATATAATATATATGATATGCGTAAATCACTTCGCGATTTAAGACGGCGCTTATTCCGTCGGATCCCGGCCAACTAGTCACTCATTACGAGTGCACCTCAGCACATGTGTGGACTTCGGTCCTAGGTTCATAGATATCTATGACGTAGTGCAGAGGGCGGCCACTAGAGGGAACCCAAGAGTTGGAACTTAAAACTGAGACGATTCTTCCGACGCCGGGGTGGAATCCGGTGTGGCTTAGTGGATAAAGCGACAGCACGTAGATCTGAAAACCCGGGTTCAAATCCCGGCGCCAGAGAGAATTTTTCTCCGTTCCATTACTCTTTCATCGTAAAATTCTTGTTGTTCAGGTTATGAAAGAGCATCTTTTTACCTCCGTGCAATGTGATGGCTTACCTAAGGAATATTAACTGCAAACAGTCATGCCACTCTGGACGTGACAAAGGCACTGAATTGTTGGCAAGCGCGTAAAACAAACAGTGAGAAAGTATGAGTTAACTTCATTAAACAAATCTGCTTTCTACTGCACAGTTGTGGACGCTGATTGTTTCACTTTTGCTCCTCCTGTGAATGAATAAAAGAAGAGTGGACCAGGACTTCTTCATGCAGCTCCAGTCATTTTCCAGGGAATTAATGTGAAGTTAGAGGGAAGTAGGCTATGAGTTCTTGTCTGAAGAGCGGGACTTGTTCCGCTAATCAAATTGTGTCAGCCGGCATGCGAACTGTGACATCCCGCCCCAGCAGAAAATCGATGGCGTTGCGTACGACTGCCAACAGGTGTCACTTGTAGCGCCGAGTTTTTGTCAGGAGACGCTCAACTGTTTACCTGTCTCCAACAGACGCGACAGTAAATAATCCAGTGATTTCGTGTAGCTTAGCCAAAGAGTGGCCAGTGCAATTCATAAGTTTAAAACGAGTCTGGAGTCCAGGTTGATATTAATTACCATTAAAATGAAGGATTGTAAATTTCCTTGAACAACTACTTCCCGTTTATTTTACATGTAGCCTACAAAGACATAGTGCAAAACAAGGACATCTATGTAGAACTCATAGCCTACTTTCCTGAAACTTTAGCTGATTCTGAGGTAAAAATAATGTAATGTGAAACAAGACGAAGTCCATTAAGAACTCATAGCCTACTTTCCTGAATCTGCAACAGATTTTGAAGTAAAGAATGTAGTGTGAAACAAGACGAAGTCCACTAAGAACTCACAGCCTACTTTCCTAAAACTTTAACTGATTCTGAGGTAAAGAATGTAGTGTGAAACAAGACGAAGTCTATCGACAACTCATGGCTTACTTCCCTTTAATTTTAAATTAATTTGGGAATAACAAACTCGACAGGAGAAAGAACACTGGGTGCCATGTCGCAGATTGATGCATACAAAACTCTGTCCCTGGATGCAGGGCGTAAGTAAAATCTGTCGCTCACACCTCTCCAGTGTTCCTGAATTTTCGACCTCAATAACGTTTGAAGTTGAAGGCGTTGATAAATAAAATACCGCTATATTAATTTTTCGGTAAAAAATGTGCGAAACAAAATAAGGTTCAAGAAAAACCCATACTCTATTTTAAAGATGCGATGTATGACAAGACGACATCAATGGTGAATGCATAGACCACTTTCTTCCAAAATTACCTTTCCGAAAAGGCGTAAGGTGAAGCTATATAAGTCATTCTGTTTCATTATAGAGACAATTTCCGTGATAGCCTAGGCGGAAAATAGAAAGTATATTTATTTATTTATTTATTTATTTATTTATTCTTCTGGTAGAATTAAGGCCATGAGGCCTTCTCTTCCACACTACCAGAAGTGAAATATACGTACATTGAAACAATAAAACGGAGTAATATTAATAGTAATACTTGAATATAAAATCATAATCATGCACATTATGGAGCGTACATACTGTACAATGAAATATTGATTAAATATGATACATACTTAATTATATAGAGACACTGGATTTTCAGTAAAAAATCTACATTTGAGCACAAAACTATGAATGAATAGATGAATAATAGTGTACATAAATATTTCCAGTGTAAAGCATGTCAGAAAATCAGTCCCATTCCGAGGCTTATTTGAAGGATTCGTAACAAGCTGTTTTTTACGGTGATGGGAGTATAAGGGTACAGTGCATCAGTTATTCATAGATTTCAAAAAGGCATATGACTCGGTTAAGAGAGAACTTTTATATGATATCCTTATTGAATTTGGTATTCCCAAGAAACTAGTTCGATTAATTAAAATGTGTCTCAGTGAAACGTACAGCAGAGTTCGTATAGGCCAGTTTCTCTCAGAACTATCGTCCCTTTGAATCTGCTGGGTTATTTCACTTCCATGCTGTATATGCTACTTGCGTAAATTGTTGCCTATATAATAATAATAATAATAATAATAATAATAATAATAATAATAATAATAATAATAATAATGTTTTATTTTCTCTGGCCACTCAACCAGCCTTAATCAATACAAAACATATTTAAATTACAAATATTTACACTACACTTAAAAGATTCTCCAGCAATATTCTTCAGTTAAGTTTTAACGACTAGTAGACTACATATTTATTTAAATTTAGATAAACCTATAAGGTAAAGTAGTAACTTAATTTATGAGCTAATTTAATTCAATCAATTATAATTAATGTGAGATTTGAGATAGCTAGTAAAATGATGAAAATTAATTTAATATAAGCTTACTAGAACTATGTTACAGGAAGAAAAAAATTCAGGTGGTCTCCCATCAAGACTCGCTCCAAATTTCAATTCCGTATCTATTCAGTGTGGTATATATATTTTAACTTATATATTCATATTTATATGCGAATGTACTGTTGCTAGCAGTACCCAGTACCCCTAAGACAACAAAACGAAACTTCAACGTGCTCATAATTTGTGTGTACGTTTTGTAAGCAATGTTCGTAAATATGATCATATTACCCCATCCCTGGAAGCAATACGTTGGCTTAAACTAGATAAGAAAAGAAATTTACATTCACTTCTCCTTTTCTTCGAAATCTTGAACTCTTCTATTCCTTCGTACCTGTCGTCTCGCTTCACTTACCTTTCTTCCCACCACAATCTGAACACACGCTCTCGCCATGAAACAATACTAACAGTACCATCCCATCGCACCTCCTCATACTCATCCTCTTTCACAATAGCCCTGCCAAGACTCTGGAATTCGTTACCTGCTAGCATCAGGGATTGTCGAAATAAAATTCAATTCAAACGCAAACTTACTAGGCACTTGGTCAGTAATTGAGACTCGTTCAGACATGGTTTCTTGTAAATAGTTCTCTTAATCTATCACAAAATATTCAATATCCGGTAATTTCATCACTATAGAATTTTGTTATTGTAGGTTTAATTTGTAATTCAGTAAATACAAAAATAATCTTTGTTCTTAACTTCTATGATAAAATGTCTAGCTTTCATTAATCAGGTATTCTTGTCGTACTTTAATTTTTATTGTAATTGTAATTGTAAATTTAATATTAATTGTAATTTTATTGTTCATGTTATAGTTGTAATCCCCTGATAGAGGGGCAGAGAAGGCCTGACGGCCTTATCTCTACCAGGTTAAATAAATAAATACTACTAAATACTACTACTACTACTACTACTACTACTAAGACTTTGACAATGTCAGATACTTGTATGTAAGTCTACTGACAACTAACTGAAATTGCATGCTTTACTGGGGGAAAAAAACGGGACAATTAACTTCCCGACTAGCGTCGTCGAAATCGGGACAGTTGGTAACCCTGTTCATACCGGTATTTAGGTTATTGTGCATTTGTATGTTGTGGGATAGGAAAGCACTGGATAATTACCGCGTTTTATTTGTCGATACGGCCTCTGTCTAAAATGGAATGCTAGGCTGCAGCCGGTGCACAGGGATAGTTTTTAAATCTCTACAGCATTTAACTTTGTGTTGTAATTTGAAGCTCTTTGTTGTTGATGAAAGTTCGCTGCATCTCTTTCGTTACTGAAGGTGGGGGGGGGGGGCGAAAGTTGCCAAGCCAACTCCATTGCATTAGGGCGCTAATGCCGAAGTTAAACAAGCAATTATAGCCTGCGTCCTGCGGCGTTCCTTGGCAGGACGAGCGGATATTTCTTCGTCCTTTCTCTTCTCGTCTACAATGAAATTTGATTAGACAGTTTGTAGAGTCCTTGCTAGTATTTGTTGCAGCGGTTTAAATATAACTTTGTTATTGAAATAAGACGATACAAACTAATTCTTGCCTAGGAGATTCAGTTCTCGATGAGAAATTTCGCATACAGGTCATAATTATGAAGTTTTCACCACCACACAGCGTTCAACTCGACTCCTAGCTGTGAATACGAGCATCGGACATGCTTGCATGGTCGGCGTACACTCATCGACCCGCAACCAGAATCCAGTATAGGGCAGCTAAATTTGTTAAAGGTAAAAGAGAAGATGGAAACGATACGATAAAAGAACTAAAATGGGAAACTTTGGAAAACAGACGTAGGAAAACTAGAATAACATCATTGTATAGAGCACATCTAGGTCAGAAAGCATGGGTAGACATAACGGCTCGGTTAGAAAAGCCAACGTACTATGGTAGGAACGATCATGATTTTAAAATCAAATGTAGGAAACAGAAAACGGATGTAGGTAAATTCTCATTTTAAATAGAACCATAAATTATTGGAATGACCTACCTGCAGCGGTCTTTGAGGGCTCTCCTTTTTTAAGGAGATTCAAGAATAACTTGAAAAGTTGTATATAAAGTGTAAATTAAAATTAAGATGACATTTAACATTTAATTTTTTAAGGTGACATGTATTTATTTAGCTTGACGAGTTACTCCCTTGATTTGAATTGTAAATTATTTAAAAATAGCGTGTAAGAGGGCCTTAGACTAGAAATGTTTAGCTTAAATGTAGTTCTGTTTATAAGTATGCATAAGGGTGTAATTATCTGCCTTATTTGAACTGTTGTATCAGTGAAGTGTGGTGAGTCAGTGAAGTTATGGTTTTACAGTGCAGTGAATAGTTCCGATCAGTGATAATTTATAGCGTCAATGAAATGTGTTCTATAGTGTCAGTGAAATGTGTTATAGAGTGTCAGTGAGATGAGAGTAAAGTGAAAGACTATTGAAACTTATGTAGGACCTATACATATGTAGGTTGTATTGTAAAATTAGGTTATTTTATGTTTTATTATTAATTGTAATTATTGTGTTAAATTGTATTGTGTATTCTTATTGTATTGTGTATATAATTGTATTGCGTATTGTATAATTTTATTGTGTATTGTTTATCATTTTATTTTGTATTGTTTATATTGTGTATACCACTGCCACCGGGTGCTTGCCCACTTGCAGTGTAAAGACATACATACATCATACATACATACATACATACATCATCATACATACATCATCATACATACATACAAACATCATACATACACACATCATCATCATACATACATACATACATCATACATACATCATCATACATACATACATACATACATACATACATCATACATACATACATACATACATACATACATACATACATACATACATACATACATACATACATACAAACTCCCGCATACTTTTAACCACGTGAGGTGCTGGACCTCGGACTCATTTTCACCGGCATTATCACCTTCATATCATTCAGACGCTAAATAACCTGGATGTTGATACAGCGTCGTAAAATAACCCAATAAAAAAAATTCTGATTAATAACAGCATGCACACAAATATATTATTTTTGAATTTAAATACTATTATAGTCACAATCAAGCCATAGTATGAAAGAAAAATTTCACATTAATATGTCATATCAACGGACGTGTATACGTCACCAAACATCGTAATGATGAAGTTTATATTATTTTATTTCATAATGAGTGTGAGCACTGAACTGTGTTGCAGGAATTGTTCAAAATGGTTTCTGTGTGCATCACATCCTAAAATCCCTAAGAAAATAGAGTGTACAGGAATAACCCCACATTATAAAACTACTTACAGACAATAACATTAGGATAAATTGAATACATTACGGAGATTGTGTTGAAATTGATCAATATATAGATATAGGCTTAACTAAAAAGCTTTTACAAAAATTGAATGAAATTCGTAACTGACACACATGAACATAATAATACTAAAAAACTTCTCAACCCTATTACCTGAACATAATTATTATAAACTGCTGGTTTAAGACCCATCGGGAATTATGGACCAAATTCGATACTGAAAAATTATCCAGAGCTACAGTAAATAATCTGCATATTCAAAAGCTTAAAAATAAATAAAATTGATTACATGAATACGTTTTAATTTCTTATATATTTATTATTATTATTATTATTATTATTATTATTATTATTATTATTGTAAATTAATTAAGGGTGATATTGATTGTGAATATTTCATAAGCAATATCAGTCTTCGTATTCCTGCTAAGGGTTTAAGATATCATAAAATTTTATAATAGAAATTCTAAATCTCTGTTTCCGGTCAGCAGATGCATAAAATATGTTATAGTCCCGTCCCTCTAATTTCCGGCAGCCAATCGCGTTGCAGGTCGGCTACATTTAAACGTGTGCGTCTTGTGATTCGCTGATGAACACGTTATTCATTTCTTAAGGCTCGAGAAATACTTAATATAATCGCCCGCCATTTTGGCTCTTTCGTTGGCGTTCGCAGAAAGCACACGAAGACGTTATTTGCCGCTCAATTATTTCCTAAATTATAG